>NW_022280031.1:11290077-11291490 GCF_004355925.1 Anarrhichthys ocellatus
TTAGCTCAGCTTGATCGTCATGTTTTTCTTACTTTTCTCACAGCTGTAGTTTCTTGAATGTGATATTGTCGTGTAAATGGAGTTAGCTACTAAATCACAATTTGAACAACAACAACAACAGCAGCAGCAGCAGCAGCAGCAGCAGCAGCAGCGAGGCCAAAAGACGGCAGCCCTTCAGAGGTGCGGTCCAGCACTGAATGATGTTGTTCCTCCCCGTGCTTCAAAGCATTTCTTCTATTATATACAAGTTGTTCCTCTCAGTGCTCAATTCAGATCCCTTCCTGTAGCAGCTCATGCACTATTCTGACTGATCTTCACTGTTCTATTAGTCACGTTCTGGAAGCCACAGCTGTGAAAGAACATTATTTAAAATGACACGTTACAATATAGTTTTCCTGTACAAAGCTTTATGTATAAAAATAAGCTGTGTTGTACTGCATAAAAAAACAAAACAAGACACTGAGGTTATAGAAACAGGTAACGTAAACATTTAAGCTCTTTTTGAACAACACTAGCTGGGCTGAGTGGGCAGTTTTGGATCGTTGATTTTTTTGGACTTTTGAAGGAGGTATGTTTATGACCCAATTACCCCCCTTTGGCCTATGGCAGTTTGCAAAAGACCGTTAAAACATTTTCTCTGACAAAGAATAATTTATATAAAATAGCCATTTGGAGATCAGAAAGAAAACCCGCGGTCTCACCAGGTAGACGTGTTCTTTATCCTGGAAGGCATAGAGAAGCTGAGGGATCCAGGGACTGCAGTTCAGAGCCAAGATCCTCCGCTCCTCCTCGTGGAAAACCACCTGAGAAGAATCAAAAAGGCCATCGGCTTAAATACATTAAATAAATGCAATAGCAGTGCTGCAAGAATTGTTACTGTGAGTAGTGTCTCAATCACATTTGTCTAAAACACTGAGAAGCTACCACCTTTAAGGCTTCATCAACTAAAAAGTCATGCCCTTCTTTCCTAGCTTGAGTTCATGTTGCTAGTTTCTTTAAGTGGGACGTCATTTTGTCAAATTATGAGTAGTCACAGGTGGCGTGAACAAAACATTTCTTGTTCATACAAGTTATTCGCTGTGTTGCTCACTTCAGATCCCTTCCTGTCACCACTCATGTTAATTCTGACTAAGATTTATTCTATTAGTCACATGCCAGAGAGCACAGCTGTGAGATAATGTACCCAGATTGTGCCATGTTGTTTTCAACCCTACAGCAGCCTCCAGTGGCCATTTTTCAGGCTGCAATTTTGACAACAAAGCAGAGAAGCTCGACTATATCTTTACGTAGCAAATAATCGTTTGCAGCTATATTAATGCTCTAAATATTATTTTTTATATATATATATATATATATATATATATATATGAGAGAAGATGAGGGAGACAGGGACTGCAGTTCAGAGAGAAGATG
>NW_022280031.1:11291890-11308607 GCF_004355925.1 Anarrhichthys ocellatus
TATATATATATATATACACATACACACATACACACATATACATATACATACACACATATACATATACACATATACATATACATACACACACACACACACACACACACACACACACACACACATATACATACACACACACACACACACACACACACACACACACACACACACACACACACACACACACACACACACACACACACACACACACACACACACACACACACACACATACACATACACATACCGAACCTTCAATGATCATTTAGAATCCCTAAACTCTTTAGCTGTTGATACCGGTTGAAAGAAATGCTCAGTCCTTCTTCACAAGACATTTTGACGAGTCACAGCACTAAAAGCTCAGTTAGTAACAACATTAACAACGGCTACGTGTCTCAGTCGGCCATGAAAGTGTGACAGATGTGCACAACTCTGAGGACCTCAAACGGAAACACCTAAAAGGAGTTCAGTAATCATTTTGACTTGTGTATTCCTACTGTGACATGTAAAATGTCATCTGTATAAAATGCCTTTTATGTGGTAAAGCCAAATGCTTCATGTTAACAACTTCCTAAAATAAACTTTCTATATTTTACTACTCTTTTACAGCGGTTACTTACATTTTCTTGAGTGCGTAGAAGTGTCTTATCCATGACTTTCAGTGCACAGACATCCCCGGTGGCCTTCTCCCGGACTACTTGGACTTCGCCGAAGCGACCACGACCGACCACCGCACGCAGTTCAAAGTCATCCGCACCCGGCTGCATGGCCCGAAGTTCTGAGACCACTTCAGAAACTGTTTCACAAACACACACACAAACATACACAGATGTATTCACCCATTGTTGGGAAACAACCTTTAGGATGTAAAATTGGCTGGCATTTAAAATAACACACCAATATTGTGTAATGGTCTATATTTGCTAATTGTGAATTATAGTGATCTCTTTTTAGGATGTCACTTTATGCTGAAAAAAACTGAGACTAGAAACAGTATAAACTGTTATGGTCTTCAAAAACAGCTCAAAAGCAGAATAAATCCTACACATATGTAAAATGCATGCTTACACTTATTGACAAAATTTGCCACATGGTGTATCTTCATGAGCTCTGGGGAGATGCACTCTTCGTACAGTAGCAGGAGGGCCTCCAGAAACTCTTCCCGACCTAAAGCACAGCCTCCCTGCTGCAGGCTGACTCGACCCTGGGGACGATAATACATAAACACAGGAAACGGAAGTCAGCTACTGACTGGTATTATACAGTACAGGTGTCTATAAATATGTACAGTTAATGTGAAGTATACATAACCTTACCTGAAACACTTGGTTGAGTCGCGAGCTGCGGCTGGTGATGGGGTCCCCGGAGGACTGCATCGTTTTCAGGCTTCCGTGAGTCCCGTATTTAAACTTCAACATGGCTTCTTAACAACAGACAACCTGAGCGGGTGACACACACAGTAGGTCGAAGTGAAAGGAAGAACTTACTTACACGTTAACTGATTAATGGTGTACACGACGGTAGAGGTTATATGTAAACCGAGGAAAAACTGTGACATGAAATGACAACAATGCGTCGCTTTAGCGTGCTAAAGTTAACGTTTGCTAACTCCGTTAACGAACAAGAACGTTGACGCAGTTTTAGTGTCGTCCAGTTACATTCACAGAGACTAAACACTGGTATAAGGTTACTCACCAGACTGCCATGCAGGTAATTATAATGTAATTGTCAATATATACAAAGAAACATTGACATGCTAGGAGCACACTGTTTTCCCTCAACGTTGTTTCCGGTCAACTTTCAAATTTTTGCGCGTTCGCCGCCCATCTCTCGAGTCTGCTGAGAGATGGCGGCGTGTGATTGGTTCACTGGAACTTCCGGGGCGGGTCCTGCTGCTGCTTTAAACCAATGACTGATGATTCAGACCTGTCGCTGTTCAACCTTCAACACTACAAAAGAAAGACTCATGAATAGGAAGGATTGTTTTTGTTATGTGTAATGTACATAAACGGAAAATGAATGAAGACAATGTCCAGTAGAATTGGAGAGTAATACATTTTCACAGATGCAGTTACTGCAGATCTGAAATACCACGTCTATTTGGTTTTATATTGTAGCCAATGAATCAGGGATATTTGTTGGGACAAATGTCACTCATTTTACAGGAGTACTCCGGTCATTTATATTGTCAAAATTAGCCTCTTTGCTTATTTATCATTCCGACCTGCATGCATCACACAGCTGTTGCTTTCACACCCCATCAATTTAAAACAATTCCCCTTTTTCAAACACTTAATGAAATGTAACAGACTCTAAAATAAAAGAGAGCTAAAACAATCATACAGGCATCATCACAAGACTCTGAATAAAACATGTTCCTAGAATTCATTTAGGCATAATAAATAACATGCAATAATTTGCAGATCACCAAAATCAGGGCCAAAACTTTTATTTTCAACAGATTTACATGTTTCATTGCGGTCAGTTACAGTTTTTCAAAATTTCAGGGTCAAATATTCTAGACTAACAGGGGGCGTAGTGGAGATACTGGGGACTGGCCAGCTGCCTTTAGCCTGCCCCAGTTGGTGCAGCGGGTGCTGGTGATAAGGTTAGGGTTGAGTTTGGGATTTGGGGTTGGGAGCAGGGTTAGGTTTGGGAGTGGGGTTGGGGTTGGGAGCGGGGTTGGGAGTTGGGTTTGGGTTGGGAACGGGATTGGGATTGGGAGGTGTAGGGGCAGGGGCAGGGGCAATATAGCACCCTCTCTTGTGCCACTGCATGTCCCGCACACGTCGGACGGACTGGATCTGAGGTGCAGTGGCTCCCCAATCGTTCCAGTGCTTGAAATCTCCACGCTCAAACACATACTGGCGCCCTCTGTAGCCTGGATACATGTATCCCACCCACCTTCAGAGGGAGGAGAAAGAGCAGTGTGTTACATGTCTTTAAAAACTTAAACTTAACTTAAAAAATATAATAATTATAAATAATGTTTAGCACTGGGACGGTTACAGCTTACGTTCCACTGATAGCCTTGGCGCTGGCCACACGGTCTTGGAAACCATGAGCCCACAGACTGGGGACGTCATCATCAACAATCTCCATCTTCCTACTTTCAAAGCCTGCATTCTCAAACAGGTGCAGCTTATGATCTGCACTGTCCTGGAGAGAAAAACAATAGGTTTGAGCGTGTTTGCCAGGATGTTACACTTGCTCATATTACACTGATAGTACTGACCACTTTCAGAGGCCTGAATGAGCTCAGGCTGTAGCTACTCAGGCAGTTGGTCCAGGTGCTCCAGCGAGGATACTCTCCTTTCTCCAGCACAAACTGCTCTCCTGCAAAACCTGGACGCTCAAACCCCACCCATCTGAAAGTATGGACAAAATGCATTACGTATAAATGCACACAGTAACCCTAAACAAGGGCAACAACTAGAAAACAGGATGTAGATGCAGTAAAACTTGATTACTCACGGTCCCGACTCCACAATGACCGAGCCAATTTTCTGCGTCTTCTCCAACACATCTTTACATTCACCAGACAACTCCAACTTCTTTCCGCGAAAGTTCTCGAACTCAAAAACTGCCAACTGTAAGACAGGTGGAGAAGTTGGATGCTGTGTGATCTGCACCATCGACATAGTCCCAATGCATGGTCTTTTTTTAACACATTTACTAATTTGTGTGCCAAATGTTCAAGTCACCAGCAATGTTTTTGTCGAATTATAGGTACCTTATATGTGGCTCCGGCCCCTCCTTGGCCCTTCTCTGCAGGCAGCTGGTCTGGGTTCCCCTGCTGGTCTGTCATTTTGCTTCTACAAAGCACAGCAATTACTTTGTTTAATGCTGTAAGTACTGACGTTAGATAGATTTTTAATGTTAGGTTGAATTTATGGAGAAAAGGTGTGTTTACTGCATAAAAACAAACATTATCAAACTTTAAAACATGGTCACAGGTACCATGTATCAGATCTAAATCTATAAAATCCAATCCAAGACATTTCAACACTTTTACTTGTTTACTTCACTGAAATCCTAGTGGCGTCCGTTGTATTTGTAGGAATACCACATTAATAGTGCACACACAAAATGCTACTTAAGAAGCATGCATTTGGATGCAGATGGAAGAGCAGACAGGGAGAGAGGAAAAAGAGAAAGGCCTGTCGGAGAGAGGGATGATCCTCATTTTTTACCTGGATGGCCTGTGCTTCAGTGCACCACGTACAAGCCACGCTCTCCGTCTTTCCTCTTTCTTTCCTCTCTTTTCTGTCCGTCTCAGTGTGAGGGTGTGTGTGAGTGTGGAGGCCTGGCGAGCGGTCGTTGGAGGCCAGTGGGGGTATTTATGGTTTATTTTTGGCCACAGCAGCAAAAAGCCTGTTGATGCAGCAAGTCTGTCGCACCCATTGTGTCCATCACACTGCTTCTCAATAGGCTTGCCCCTCTGTCCCTGGCACACGCTGCCCAGCTCTGCCCGTACTGCCATCCTGACCATGATCCTTTAGTGGGCACACGCACTGACAGCCAGCCAAGAGAATGAACAGAGATCAGTCTCACTCAGCAGTATTGGCCCCACCCAGCTAATTTGCACTCCAGTTTCCTGTCTTCTATTTGTTTCTTTACCTTTCTCTTCATCCAGCGTTCAAAAAGTTGCATCCATTAAGGTTGCTTACAGTAGGTGAATGAGACTACGTCGTCAATATTTCCTAATTGTGTCTTAATACTGACCAGTGGACGTGTGCGTCTTCATGCTCCACGGCATGCCCACCTTTTGCACTGTGGTATGAAAGCTTCCCATGAAAAACATACACTCGATTGCATTTCATAGAAAAGTTTTAATAAAATTCCCTCAATTTCCTCTTATCATACAGCATGTTGATCTTAAATGATTACAGCAATGATGACAGTCACTCTTTAACAATAAAAAGGCACATAAAAACATCTGGAGCAGATTTCTGGGTTAAAGATTTCACAAAACACACTTCCTGATTCTGGTTATAGCATGCTCAGAATTCCCTCCAAACTCATTGTAGATTTTCTAATCAGCTATTGGGCGTTTTCATAAAAACCAGGAAGTGCATCTTTAAGTTTTGTGGACCTGGAAAGAGAAGACCGACATTCATGGTGCAACAAATAGAAAAATTCCCCTGACCATGTTACTACAGTTAGGTACTTGATTATTCTATTGCTTAGCTGTACTGTATGGACGGTCATTTGTTATATATATTTTTTAAAGTGCTTAAAAGTATATTTGAGACAATCTGCGATTGGAAAGATGACGTAAAAGGCATTTTTGTACAATTTAAACTAAAATACACACAAGGTGCGATCCATTATTTATAGTCGGTATTTTCTGTACATATGTGTGTATGTGTGAAGGTAGATATCCAGCTGAAGGCCTAATGTCATCAGTCCCTGTCAGCATATGATGGACTAACACATTCACACAACAAGACAATCCATGGCTTTGCTCTAAATTACGTTGGTGTCCTCCCCCTCCATTGAGCCTCTGTACAGCAGTAGATAAAACACGTACTTGGCATTAACACAGTCTAGGCACAAAGCCTCGGCACCATATTTCATTTACCAGCCAGAAAAGCCTGAACTCCCCTCCTGCATATCTCAGTGAAGGTCCAAATTAAGGCACTCAAAGATCAAAATGGAGCAATCGTGGCAAGGCGTCTGTCAGCAAGCAGCTGAGATGGATTGATTCGTGCTGAACAGCAATGGCGCAGTGTCGTCTCCTTAAGGGAATAAGAGAAAGAAAAGTTCAGGAAGAAGTTTTCCAAATCACAGACTACAGGAGGCATCAACTTTATGTAATATATTTGATCAGATGTCGTTTGTTGGATGGGTTTATCTGTAAGTACTCTACACTGCCACGAGTGCATTCATTTTCAGCAACAGTGGCACTCAAATCCATAACCCTGTTACATCGGCATGTCCTTTTCACTTACTGTAGCTGATGTGCGTGAAGGTAAGAGCAAAAATGTAGCTGCTAGCAGCAATTCCACAAAATTGAGGATGTCTTTACCCACTGTGCAATTTAGATCTTGACAGGAGAAAGCTTTTCAGAAATATGGCCCACTTCCTGTTTTGGTCTTCGCTGTCAGTATTTTACACAGTCGCATCAAATAACACACGTGTTCCTGACAGCGCTGCCGGAAAGTTCAAACCATTCGCTTTCTGTTATCGCAAACCTATTCAGCTGTCTTGTATTATGACTCACAAGCTTATTAGTCCTTTTGAATAATGCCTTCACTCCTACAGTAATTCAGAGTATAAGCCAAATGTCAAAAATGTTCTCGCTTAATACTCCTCTATGGCTGAGCCTTTTAAGTCCAATATAATGCTCAACATATCACAAGCAATGTATGGGTTATGAACAAGTGCTTGTTATTAAGACCAGTATCAGAATTCTGTTGCTAAATAGGAAAGTCACCAAAAAGATGCTTTTTATTCATACATAGTGTGCCCACTGGATCATCTTTGTATGAGAGGAAGCTAAAAGTATTTAACAGAATTAGAATGCTGGTAAAATTAGAAAAAAAGAAAGAAGAGTTATGTTGAGACATGAAAAAGGTTTCGGTGATTCAAAAATGCAAAAAACATGTCGCTCCTGATGTACTAACTCTAAAATGTAAAGAAAACCCCCCTGAAAGAACAATAGGTGGTTGGTCCCAAGTCTATAACAAGGAAAAAGCTAAACTTTCTTTTTAAATTCATATTTTATTATGTAGAAAAGAATCAGTGTCTTTGGAATTTCAATTATCACCTAATCCATATGGCTCACCTGCGTCTGGCTAAGTCTCGCCGTCGTACTGACTGAGGCGCTTCTTAGACTTCAGCTCTTTCAGCCATGCGGGAGAGGAGACGGCCCTGAGTGGCACACAGAATCACAGGTGAGAGGAGTGTCATGATTAAAGATTTTTATACATTTTTGGAAATGTGCTGTCATGCTCTTTTTCTCACCCTCCGTCCATGCCGCCTATGGGCGGCAGCACTCGTGCAGCACCCGCAAGACGAGCGGCAGGGCGAGGAGAGCAGGACAGTTGTGAGGGAGGCGGTGCTACTTCCTCTTTTTGACTTTCCTTCTCCTCTCTTCCCTTATCTTCTTCTGCTTTGTCTCCTCCTCCAGTTCCTCCTCCACTTGTTCTCTTTTTTAGCTGAGCCTTGGGGAGAAAGTGAAGGACACTTTACTCAAATGCCGCCCACCATGTTACGGATCACGCAGTTTATTATGAAAACTGGGAAACATACGTATACTGAAGCTCTTCTCAAACTCTGAGAACTTACTATTAAGGCTGCAGGGCTCAAACCAGGGAACATGGGGACTCTCTGAGAGGTGGGAGGAGGAGAACACACTATCTTCAGTTTAGGCTGCTCCTCCTCAGAGTCCGAATCCCTTTGCTTAGAAGATGCCTCCTTTTCATCTAAAAACACAGATATAATGGCTCAGTCAGTACATGCAGTAAATCCACATTTCCAGACCGCTTTTAGTCTGGAGCGGATATGTTTGATTGATCCATTGCTTGTTTGTTTGAAAAGTTTGGATGACATTATGGATGCAGCAGTAACCTGTGGATTCAGAGATCCCCCAGTCCGGGCTTTTCATCACAGGAAAACCTCCACGTAGCGAGCGTGGCGGGCGAGTCCGATTTCGCCTCTTACCCAGATCTGCCTTCGATCTCTGTGCGCTGGTGTCGAGGAGATTAGTGGAGCTCTGTGTACCGACACACACACACACACAGAATCCAGCAAGCAATGAACACACTGTTTAACGGACCTGATGCAAGAGTGCGTGTTTTCCCAGGTAGGTTTGCAAATGAACAACCAAACTACACGTTAATGTTTGTAGTGTCGTGTTTGTGTCACCATTCGGGAAAGGGGGAGGAGTAGAAATAAAGAATCACCAACCTCAGGGAATGGAGCGTGCTCAGGCTCACTGTGAAAGTCAGTGGTATCAACGTCTTCAGAGACTTCAGGATCCTGGTCAGGGACGAGCTTTGGACTGAAGAGAGACGAGGCTTTTTAAAATCATGTATGAGCCCAGAATGAAGTTATAACTAAAAGGACATTGTTTAGATGCTTTCAGTCCAAGTTCAGGAGTTTTCTGAGTTCCTGTGTTGTGCTCTATTAGCCACAAGGGGGCACAGAGAGCTCAAGTCTAGAAGAAACCTGATGTCACATTTTAGTTTGCAGCTACACTTAGTTGGGTTGTCACAGGTTTTATATTTAAAAAACAGAAAATGCTAATTGCATGTCTGGTTATGCTGAATATTTAAGTTTTGTCATTGCAAATGTTGTTATCGGCATGCACTACATGCTCCGCTGATCATACTGTGAAGCCGGAGCTTAACTCGGCCCTCCAAACCCAAACTGCACTTTCAGGCTACTTACTTTCAGAGGTCAGTGTCAGATAGCTACAGAATAGAGCTTCTATTTGCAGGTGTGCTCAGTTTGAATAAAATAATCTCAATGTGAAGCCACACCTTTTGCGCAAGACACAAGGAAAGACACTTCAACCTGTCTGGTCCTGTCTGTCTCCCATTAAGGGAGACGAAAGATACAGTCTGCAGTTCACAGCATGTGTGTGTGTGTGTGTGTGTGTGTGTGTGTGTGTGTGTGTGTGTGTGTGTGTGTGTCTAGGGTGTGTATATACCTGCCAATGTCAGATGTCTGTTCACAAGCCCCATTCTGCTCGTCTGGCTCATTGCTGATCAAAGCATCAGTGTCCTCGTCGTTTATGCTATAACTGTTAACCTGAGACAGAGACAGAGACAGAAAGACATTCAATTAAAAAACATATCATATCATGCATCAGAACCAGAGACATGTTTTGCTAGACTGAACTCCAGATAACTACCACTGCTCCTCTTCCTCTCTCTATTAGATCGACTGCTTTATCACACAAAAAAATCAAATGATGTGCTGTTCTGTAAATCTGCACATTAGAACTTCACATTGCGGCGCTGAGGCAGAGAGAGAAACCGGACTGTGTGCTGAGCCAAGATCAGTAACTACAGAGGGGGAGAGAGAGAGGACTAAGGACCAGCCAAGCATGCATCTTTTAATGAGCCGGTCACAGAGGCTGGGCTGTCCTCAATAAACACCATGAGCACCGGCATACACACCTATATGCCCACACTGACACACTGACGCTGTCACGCCCACATGCTGGAATGCATGGACACACACCCACACACACAAACACGTTCCAAACAAAAGCAACTACTGTGCACTTCCTCGCACACATTCCTTTAAGCTCGCTTCACATTTTGTCAAGGGGCACATCCCGCTGTTGTGTCGTCTGATGTTGTCACCTGGATACAACACAACACTCTTGTAAACACCGCTGCCCTCCGTACGATTTCACACACACACACACACACACACACACATCTCATCTCCTGCAAAAGTCAGTTTATTACTCTACGTCATTTGCACAATGCCTGTTGTCTGGCAACATCACAGCATGAATGACTAGGCTTCCAGTGATTTTCCTATAACCCCAGACTGTGTTTAGATGCAGGGACAAACAGAGTCTGTTCTAGCAGAGACAAAGTCTACGGTGGTGCAATTACATCCTTTTTCGGCACATCACGGAGTTGAAAACTTTCCTTTCATTTTAGTCCAAAAAGCTTCTTGTGAATTCAAAAATGGTCTTTATTCATTTTTATAAATGTTTCCTCTTTGGCAGTGGTACGAGTATAGCGTGCAACACTGGGCACGTGTATGAAATGTTGTCTGTCTGGCGCAGGTAGCATGAAGGAGGGTTTATCAGAGCTTTTCTGCTGTTACCTGTAGGTCTGTCACTATGAGCGGTACGTGTTTGTGCAGCTTTAATGTACATTTGCACAGCCTGTTTCAGAGTGACGTACACATTATAGAAACCCTATACAGGCATTGTGTTCCTTATTTTAAAAAGTATTGTAAAAATAATCCACACAATGACAATCTCTAAGTGTCGACATAAACTACAACTCTAATCTGCAATAAACCTGTCAGTGAGAATTTGCCGGTGTGCTCTGGAGGGCGGAGGACGTACAAGTCAAGACAGAGTGGGCTTTATTATAGTTTACCTCCAAAACATTTTTTGTCAAGGTTGCTGGAATGTGCAAAGACAGCTTGTTTGTGGCGCAGTGGAGAAGATAACGTCTAAAGATGCCACACGCACAACTAACCGAGACGCTTCTACAGAATAATAGATGAAGACTGTCAACAAAACATCCCCTCGAATAAAGGAAAGTGATGGATCATCAAATTAAAAGTGGACATATAGCCTGCAGGTTGTTTTCTCCTTTTGGTCTTTGTAGCTCCTGTGTGCTGAAACCCACATATACAAACAGACACAGACACACACACACACACACAGACACACACACACACACACACACACTCACTCACCCTCACTTCCAGTCAGCAGCCACAGTAAACACTACAAAACTAACAAGACAGATTTCAGCCTGTATATGTCTCAAAAAACTAACTCCTGTGTTGCAGATGGCGCCCAAAGATACATTTTTGTTTTATATCCAAAGCAGATGATGATGAGATATAAATATAAAGAGATTAGTATTAAGTAAATCACATATAGCTGCTATTATGCTATTTTGGCAGAAGATTTCCTGTAGACCTTTACAACATGCTACATTGAAGGCTTTCTCATCATTAAGTCTTTTATAATACTTGCTTCATCTTGAAAAAACAATATTATAACATATAAATAAACATGTGTACTGGGGTATAGTGTTCGTACTTCCAAAAAAATAGTCCTGAATTATATTATCAGTATTATGTAATTAAAACATAATTATAATCCAATGCAATGGTTATTATAATATATGTATTAGGCTCTAATGTAATGATATATAGAGGTAAAAAGCTGTAAAATGGCAGCAGGACTAAACCAGCTTCAACTAAAGATCAACACAGAGGGTGCAGACATACACAGACATACTTGGATAAACCTTGTCTAACTGTGTCCCACTATGTTATAGTTATAGCTTTATCTCTGACACACACCGCAGACACAGACGGAAAGGGCAATGCATGTCCACTGATACAAACACTGCATTCGGACAACTTTATCAGATAACTTCCTGTAACACTGCCACTGCCTATACTGCGCTCCCTTTTCACATTTGCATGGTTATCTGTGAACACATGGACGGGGAGTTATTACACTATCGAGAGACATGGAGCTGTTAAAATCACCGAAGCCCTTGGGTCTTAAATTTGACAAACCCCAGGCCCTAAAAGCTGCTACTGTATGTTCATTCATCAATGCACCGATCTGTCAATTAAAATGAGCTCGTCAAACCTTTACAGGCTATTAATGTCAAATCTGACTGTCATTTGTCAGGTGAATTATTTAGACGCGACCTGTATATGATAAGAACAGAGCATTTCAGAGCCTCCATTGGTGTCTGCTGGTTGACTACATCAGCTCTTACAGAGCAGGGCTCGGCGGCTCTCCTCTGCAGACTCTGCCGACTTCTGACGGAGAAGCGACGCAGGGATCTCCTGCTACGTCTGGCGAAGCTACGCAGCGGGGACACGGCTCTCTGAAACCTTCCTCGTCCATCTGCACCTTCTTCTTCTTCCTCCTCCTCTTTACCCTCTTCCTCCTCCTCCTCCTCCTGCTTCTCTTCTGCGTTGCCCCACACCAGCTCCAGAGCCCCTTGCAAGGAGCGCCGCACGCCCCCCACCCAGCCCGCCACATGCAGCTGGGCGGCCGACAGCTTCCCTCCAAAGTACTGCATGGTGGAGAAGCTCACACGGCTGCTCGTCCAGGCACTAGGGTCACCATGGGGGGGGGGGGGGGGGGGAATGGGTCACCAGAGAAGAAGGCAATTTCTGGGTGAATCAGAAAGCTGCGTCTGTGATCCACCTTTCAGTCGTCATTTTACAATAAGCAGAAGGTAAAGAGAGCACAAGTTGTGTTTGTTTGGTGAGAAGGTTTTCGGATGTCATAAAAAAACAGATATAGTCCATCTTTCATTTGAGCGTGATCCATCCTCTATATCCATGTTTTTTGTGGTTCAGGTCACACAAACTTCCTGGAACGGTCTATTATTTACTGTCAGTGAAGAAGTAAATAGTCTGACTTAGCCATGTGTTTGCACTGTGACAACACTATTCCACAGCAGCATCCACGATGATGGATGTGACTTCCTGAACAGCAGCGTCCCGAAGAAAGACTTCCCCCATTATCGCATAATGATCCGTTTAAAAACACACTGACAGAACTCTCGTCAAAAAAGAAAAGAAAAATCTCTTGGCAGTAAAAAAAAAAATAGCAATGAAGCTGTTAGTCCTGCACACAACAGTTGTAAATATGACCTCTTTTCATGTGCACCTCCTCTCTCTCTCTCCTTTGATCAGACTCCTACTGCCACAGACTGTTTGCTTCTGTACCTACGTCCCAGTTGACATCACAACTCCATTTTCAATTCAAGAGAAAAAAAAAGGAAAAGCAGCGTGGGAAATACCCGGCACTCCGACCATCCAACGCCAGGTAGAGGGAGGTAGATCACCCCTCCACACCTGAGTGATTTCACAGAGCGCCAACACAAAGCACAGGTCTGTGCTCGGATGTGGAAAATCCAGAGGGACGGAAGGTGCGACAGGCTGAGGCCTTTAGGTGCTTTTCCGCACACCTCCCTCTCCCCCGTAGGTAAATGATGCAGGTAACTCAATGAGTCAGGTCTTTGTGAGCGGGGTTCGGCAGAGGGAACAGCAGAAAACACAACAGGAAGACTTTTGGAAAGTTGAGAGGCAGTTTGGAGCACTAGATGAGTGAGAGAATGGACAGCGGACATGTGAACTTTCCTGTCTGCGGTGTAGCCCATCCTCCTTTGAGTGTATGTGTGCCAGAAAGCGTGTGTGTAAGAGGGGGGGCAGACAGAGACAGAGAAAGAGGGGCACCATGTATGGTCATTCTGACCCGCTGCCCTGCTGACCAGATCCAAATGAGGACATGATAAGCACATAGCTCTTCTCCCTGTAAGATCTATCTTTCAGTCACTAACCTGAATGAGGGCACACGGTTGGTTGGCTGCACAGCTTGTGTTTGCTCAGTAAACACTTTCCTCATTCTGTCCTGTCAAAATAAAAGCCTTTCTCCGCCCACACAATGGCGTCTTTGATGTGGAGGGTGTTTGTTCTTGCTGCGCAGATATATTTAGAAAGATTTTATTCAACTTTACTGTTTAGTGATATGTTATAGCAGTGAAATGTGCTCTACATGAGATAAACTTGTTGGTATCTGTGCCGCAGAAGAAGGAAGTGCAATTCTTAAGAGCAGCAGTGCCACTCAGTGGTGAAAACAGGGCTGCACGCTCACCCTCAGGTCCAACAAAAGCTTCAATACCAATGGCTATGAAGGCACAATGCCTCCTTACAGTAGCTCAGTGCTTTTGTGAGTTGGTTTGTTTGCTTAAGCACACACAGCAAACAGAAACGCAATATCACAAAGACGCATGTCCACACACACACACACACACACACACACGCACACACGCACACACACACACACAGTTCAGGGCTCCAGAGTTCAGTGTTTTCATGAAGTCTGCAAAAATGTTGCATGTTCAAACAGGTGGTGAACCGATCTGCCTTGACTGGCATGGCCCTATCAGCTGTTCACTCCCTCTGGTGTACTGTGATAAGGCGTCACGCACCACCACGCCTTGATCCGTTCACCTTGAAGTGTTTGCTGCCTTGTCTCCTTTCATAATAAAGCGTGATCAAGCTTTCCTGTCATTTTCGGATGTTTAATCCGGTCTTTGAATGTGAATCAACTGAAGCACAAAACAAGCATTTTGATATCCATGTACCATATAATAAGCATAGCAACACTAACAAAAGAGTTCACACTCGGCTAATTTGTAAGAGAAAAGTGGTCGGATTCTTCCTCACATCTTTACAGACTTATAATTAACAACCTACAATTGCACACAAGCTACAAATGAATACCTTCATTATAAATTGGAAGGGAGTGACATTGATTTTACTAGTCAGAAGTATAACGTTTACTCCTCTCATGAAACGAGCATTATTGCTGTTGTTAGCAAGTTTATATATTTTTATATTCTCAGATTGGCTGAATGTTTTTCAACTAACACAAAAAGTAAAATTGGGAGTGGGTAATATTGAAAAGACCCCCTATCATAGAGGGCATATATGCAGCATTTCTTTCAATATTGCAGTATCTTTACATGGTTTGATATAGTACGTGTTATTGAAAATGAATTAAGAAACCTAAAATGCAGGGGAAAAAGAGACAGGAAGGTCAGATATTAGTTAATGCAATCGTTTGATATATTAGTTGCAAACAAACAGTTTAGCTTAGCATAAAGACTGGACACGGGGAAAGAGCTAGCTTCTCTGAGAGTTAATGTATTCATTGACAAGCTTTGGAGGTGCTGGTACGCAGGTCTTGTTACCCGTTGTTACCAGAGCCAGGCTAGCTGTCCCCCCCTGTCCCTAAACATTATGCTAAACTAAGATAAGCTAAGCTAAGCTGCTGGCTCCAGCTTAATATTTAAGTGTGGTGTCAATTTTCTAATCTAACTCTCAGCCAGACAACGCGTATTTATAAAATGTGTAACTATACCTTTAAACTCATAACAAATCAGAGTTCTTCATCATATTGATTTTTTTTTACAATGACCAAATACTACATGAGCTGTTAAAGGGTTAGATATGACAACATGTATGATGGATAACATATCTCTATTGTCTCTTGGTACATATTGTCACATCGTCACTAAATTTAGTCACAGATCTTGAATGAAGCATTTTAAATCATAATCATTTGCTAAATATTGATGCTTTAAATCAAATTGACTTCTGTATTACAAATAGTCTACATACTTAACATGTAGTCTATTCAATGCTGATTTGATTACTTCAGTAAATGGTGATTGCTAATTCCTATTAAAGTGGATAAATATGGTGACGGGAGAGGCTGACTGTATTACGACACCAAACATAAATCTAACATCATAGGCTGAACCCTCTCACTGGCTTTGCTGTGAAACCACTCACGCTCGTGTTCGGAAACATTTCTATCAGCAGAAACTCACCCATAGCTGCTGGAAATATTCCATCCAAGAGGCCCATGGGAACCAATCCATTCCTCCTTCATATGCTCATCAATATATAGATATTTCTTCTTTTAAAATGCCTTTTACTTTGAAAATATATAAAAAAATAACGCACAAATAGAAGCGAAACAAAAGTAGGTGACTGACTATTGCGCGACAAGCTGCAGAGGAACCTCACTTCCTGTTAGATTTCTTTCAGTTCTAACCACACATCTACTTTCGTGCACCACTAGACATGAAGTTCATGCAGTTTGATGGACTGTTAGTCTTTTTCTCACCACACACATACCATCTTCAGTGATTTGAGTACCGTTTGAGATTCACAGAAATATTTTGTTGTTTCTTTATCGCCACGCCTCGTAAATCAACACTTATCCTTCTCCGAGACTATTAGTATGTTTCATTTTCATTTGAATAAAATCCGCCCTTGCTGTCAGCAGATACTACTACTGACACATGACACATGCTTGTTTCATCAATCAATGTCACGCCTAGACACACACGTTCTTAAGCTGTGACTGAAACAGGGTGAAGCAAGTATAACGAGATGTCTTTTCCCGTGTTTCAGGAATGCCGATGTGCTGGTGCAGGTGAGGTGTGTGTGTGTGTGTGTGTGTGTGGCTGCCAGGCGGACCGCATCTACATGTACACTCCTGTCTCTGTACTAAAACCTCACCCTACCTGAGACATTAATCAATGTCTGCTTCCATATTGTGCTGGTGTTCACAACTGAATCTGTCAAGAGTGGGTTTAAAGTGGGGATGTACCGATCTGATAGACAGCTGGGCTTTGGGTATCGGTCGATACAGAGTACCGATCTGATACCAGTGTGTAGTGGGAGTGGGATCTTTTGTGTGTAAAGCAAAATCAAGCTTAAATCAAACATGGCTTTCCTAACATTGTAAAACAAAATGAAGTTGCATTCCAACAGAACGGGGACTGAATGTTGTATTTACCTCCTGCTCGTCTTCTTCTTCCACTTCATCCTCATCTGTCTCCTCCGCTTCCCGCCTCTGCGTCTCCTTTTCCGCTTCCTCCTCCTCCACCTGCGTGGAGATGAGCTGTTCCTCCTTCTCCTTCTCCTCCTCTTCCTCTGTCGGCTCTGGGCTGTCTGGTTTTTCCACCTGCTCCAGCGCTCTATATCCCAGAAGAGTGACAGTGTCCGGTGGCGCCTGGACGTCCTCTTTATCCTCAGAGACAGCTGACCGACTGTGGGTGAGCGGACTCGTTTCTACTTTAGCCTGCGAGCCCCATCTCTTCCGTTTGACGGAAAAGTCGTCGAAATCCACGCTAGCCGGAGACGGTCTGACGGAGAAGTCATCGTAAACAACTTCCACCCGACTCTTTGTCATTTCCTGTCGTATTGTTCTCTCCAACTCTTCCACTCTTTCTTTCTCCGCCTGCCTCTTCCTTTCCTCCTCTCTCTGTCTCTCACTCTCCATTCGCCTCCCTCTCTCCATCTCTTCTTTTTCTTGCTGTTCTTTCAGCCTCCTTTGCCTCTCTCTTTCTCTTTCCTTCGCCTCCTCCCTTAAACTTTCTTCCTCCCTCTCCTCTTGTTGGAGTCTCTCCTCTTTCTGTCCCGCCCTGTCCCTGTCCTCCTCTGTCTT
>NW_022280031.1:11308617-11309138 GCF_004355925.1 Anarrhichthys ocellatus
CCTCCTCTGTCTTTCTCTGATACATCAACTCCGACTCCTTCTCTCTTCCCTTCTCTTCTTCTTCTCCTCTTAAACTCTCTGTCCTTTTCACCCACTCTCTTTCCCACTCCTCCTCTCTTTCTTTCTTTTTGTTAATTTTCTTCTCTCTCAGCTTCTGATTTTCTCTTTCTTCCCTCAGTCTCTCCTCTTTCCTCGCCTCCTCCTTCAATCTCTCTTTTTCCCACTCCTCCTCCTTCAATCTCTCTTTTTCCCTCTCCTCCTGGTCTTGTTTTAATCTCTCCTCTTTCTGCTTCGCCCTCTCTCTGTCCTCATCTCTCTGTCTCTGCCGCAGCAACTGCATCTGTTTTTCCCTCTCCATCTCTTCTTCTCTCAGCCTCTCCCGTTTCCTCTCCTCTTCTTTCAACCTTTCTCTCTGCCGGTCCTCCTTCATCTGTCTCTCAACGTCCTCCTCCTTCAGCCTCTCTCTCTCCCTTGCCTCCTCTTCCTTCTGCCTTGCCATCTCTCTCTCCCTTTCCTCCTCT
>NW_022280031.1:11309148-11321648 GCF_004355925.1 Anarrhichthys ocellatus
TCTTCCTTTCCTCCTCTTCCTTCTGCCTTGCCCTCTCTCTCTCCCTTTCTTCTTCTGCCTTTCGTTGCCGCTCCTCTTCCAGCTTGAGTGATGCCTGTTCGTGGTCCTCTGCTCTCCGTCTTCTTTCAAATTCCAAATGTTTCAGTCGCTCCTCATCATCATCATCATCCTTCCTCTGAAGACCTCCTACTCGTGTGTAGGCAGGCACTGAAACAGGGATCTCCTTCTCAGCTTCACCCTCAGAAGCCTCTTCTTCGGAATCGGTGGGTGAGCCCAGGATCACGAGCGGCCCACCGTCGTCTCTCTCCACGACACCGAAGCGAACAGAGCGGCGTTTGACGTTGTCCCTCTTTGGAGCATGTCGAGCACTTTCCCTCTCATCCGAGTCTCCCTCATCGGTGGCACTGTGGGTTTTAGACGAGCTGCGACTGCGTAGCTGGACATCACCCTCCGCTGATCTGTTTAGCATATGCTCTGCTCTGGAGCTGTCCGACGACTTGAATTCAGTGGGAGCGTCTTTAGACGTCTCCGTTGAGGTCTCTGTGGGTTGTTCAGCCTTTGAAGAAAGATCCACTTCCTGACTGGACAACGTCCCCGTTACAGGAGGCTCAGCGGGCGGTATTTTGGGGGTCTTCTCTGCTATTGGAGCAGTCGCTGGCTCAAAGCTGTGGAAGACAGAACAGCGGTTCAAGGTTCCATGATCCTGATTCAAAGGAATCGTCCACAGATCGATGGCAGAGCTCAGACCTGTCTTTTCAATACATCCAAGCTCATTTTGACATACTCTTTGATACCTCTCTCAAGACTGCGTGCTCAATACAAAGCCACAGCCAGCAGTTGGTTAGCATAGCTTAGCATAAAGACTGGAAACTGGGGAAACAGCTAGCTTCTGTCCAAAGTTAAAGAAATCTTTCACTTGCCTCCTTTTGTATCTAGCCATTCAGATTATTAGTCAAACACACTGTTGACAGTTTTCATAGAAAACTATTTCTTTGTGGTAAAGGCGTTCCAACTGTTGACAGTGAAATCTCTCCTCAAACCAGTGAGGACATGTTGCTGTCGAATCCTTTGAACGTCATTTTCAATGCTGCAACACAAACTAAACTCTATTCACATCTATTGTACTGGTGTTGGAATAGAGCGGCGAGATACTGGAGGGTAAGTGAGAAACTGGGAGAACTGTAAAAAACTCTATATTGTGTACTCGTATTGTAGGTTGGACATCTAATCTTCTGGCCTGGTTTGCACTCTCATCTAGATTAAGGACATACATCTGACCACAGTCTTGATATTACACACTGCGTTACTCATTTACCACACTGCTGCTGATGGCCAGATAAAGTACAGTAAGTATGGAGACACAAAGGAAGAGAAGACAAAGCTGGTGACACAAACAGTTCCAGACCTGCACTCTTCTCTCCATGATTTTTTTGGCAGAAACTGGAAACCAATATAAGAACTATATCCACTCTGCAGTGTGAGTCCTACACGCACCAATAAAGAGCCAATTTTACAAAAAGAAATTCCTGAGCAGAAACATAAATTAGAACAAGAAGTGATCACAAAAGATGAATCTGAAATGAAAATTATAACCCTGGCCAACAGCCAACCACAATAAGTGCCGTTAACCTTAAAATAAACGTGCTTGATTGCACTTGCAAGAGAAACATGTTCTTTCACTTGTGTCTTAAAATGTCACCAAACACAAATCAGCACAGACGAAAGGAATGGCTCACTCACCTCTTAGAGCGATTTCGGGGCACAACCCGAGGCTGCTTCTCAGTTTTCGGACCCTCGGGGTTCTTTTCCGCGGCCCACTTCTTGATTCTCTCCTTCACACCCTTCACACCTTCCGTACCGTTTACAACTTCCGGCTCGTCTCTCTTCGTCATGGCCTCCGGCCTTGACGACGAGTCAAACAGGAGACTGATCCTGCGTTTTATGCTGCCTCCTCCGCTGTAGTCCTCCTTCGGTGCTCCGTCGTCACCCTCTCTGTTTGGCGGCTCGGACGTCGTGAGGCTCGGCTCCGGATCCGAGGGCTCTGGTTTGTTTGCGTCCTCCGTGTTGCCGGTTGTGGAGATGGTGGCAGTGGGCTGGGGGGGCAGAGACAGGCTGGCCGACTCAAACCTCGAGGTGAGCTCCATGGACAGGCGCTTCCTGCTGCTGCCCCGTCGATTCGCTCGGCTGTCCGCAGAAGAAACGTCGCTTGCTGCTTCTTCGAGACTTTGGATGACGGAAGCCTGAGCCTCGTCTTCTTTCTTTTTTCTGTCTGTCTCTGCTGAGTTTACAACGTCGGCGGATGCTTTGTGGTTTGCTTGGGTGACATCATCTCTCCGGGTTGGCTCGGACTCGGGTGTCTCTTTGGGTGGAGCGGTTTGTGTGACTGGATCAGATTTTCCTACACCAGAATCCGGAGTATCCTCTCCATGTGGGCTTGCTTTGTTTTCCCTGGTTGTTTTTGGCAGATCTTTGGTGAGCCCACCTACAGGGCTGGGTTTGGAATCCGAGGTGGTGGTTTGTTGAGGGGGTTTCCGAGCCGGGGTGGTCACGGTCGTTTTGGGGACGCTCGCGGCTTTAGATATTTCTGTCTGCTGTGTTGTCGTCTTTGAGGTTACACGAGCCGTCTTTGGGGCGTTGATGGAGCGAATGCTGGTGTTCTTCTGCAGGGAGAAGGGCTTGGGGGTGAGCCGAGGTTTGGGGGCCAGAGCTGGCTTGGGGACAGAGGTGCCGCCAGTCTGGGACACCTCGACGGAGCTCTCCATGACTGAGTCGCTGAAAGAGGGGAGGAGAGGAAGTGTTTACATACAGCGAGTTGCATATTTACATTGAAAAAACATTGTCGCTTTCAGCCCACACACGGCCATGTTTTTTACAAAGAAGACTGAATGAGTCCGGTCTGTCGAGAGCAAACCAGTGAGGACGTGCTATGGAATCGTTTGAACGTCACTTTCAACGCTGCAACACAAACTAAATTCATTGGAATAGATGCAAGAAAATACCTCAAAACCTGAGACAAAACAAGGATACTCTTTATTCTGAGCTCGTATTGTAGGTTGGATATCTAACTATTCAGACTTTGAGGTGGCCTAGTTTGCACTCTTATCTAGACTCATAAACTAAATCTGACCACAGTCTTGATATTACAAGCTGCGTTACTCATTTACCACACTGCTGCTGATGGCCAGACAAAGTACAGTAAGTATGGAGACACACAGGAAGAGAAGACACAAACAGTTCTACATTTGCATTCTTCGCTCCATGATTCTTTGGCAGAAACTGGGAGACACTATGGAAGAGACTATAGGAAACCTCTCCCCTCTACAAGGAAACTGAACAACACACTATCCACTCTGCAGTGTGAATCCTACACGCACCAATGAAGAACAGAATATTACAACAAAGAAGTGAGATTAAAAGTCTCATGTGTGGACATGAAAAGACTGATCTGCTGCATGCTTCTGATCACACAAATAGGTGAATCTGAAATGAAAAGTATAACGCTGGCCAACAGCCAACCACAATAAGTGCCATTAACCTTAAAACAAACATCTTGCTTGATTGCACTTGCAAAAGTTTCTTTAACTTACGTCTTAAAATGTCACCAAACACCGTCGGCACAGTTGAAAGGAAGGCTCACTCCCTCTACCTCCACAGACACTTACCAATCACACTGAACAAAACACCAGAAACTATGAAAAGTCTTCCTGCCTGGATCTTCTTTTATTTCCTCCTCAGCAACAACAAAACTGCTTCCGACCGCAGTAAAGCATTTCTTTGGTCAGTTTCTTCCTCATGCCAAAGACCAGACCTGTCGAACTGTTGTGTCGCAAGTGACTAACAAAGGGTCCTCCTGTTGTGGATCTTTGATAACTTCATGACTTCAAAGAGTGCAAAAAGAAAGTAAGCAAGCTGTCGTCATGTGATGACTACTACTCAGATCTCTTCAACACAAGTTGATAATGTAAATTTATAGGCTGTGAATTTGTCACTTTTAAACCCCACTTAACATGAGAAGATTTCAAACAGGCGGGTGGGAGCCATGTTGTCAGAGACTGACTCAAGGCCCGATAAGTCATCATCAGACATGATCAATACGGTCTGAAGAACACGATCCCACAAGATCTCCACTTGAACTGTAACCACTGACTAATGAAGAAGCTTCTCAGTATACCGTCACATGAGCGAAAAAGAGAGTTCACACATACACACACCGTGTGAAAAGAAAAGATAACAGTAGTGTTTCCAATTTTGTTATGCAGAATACCAAAGGCATTGTGTGTCATCTGGTTTGACCTGTATTACTTTTGCACAAACCGGTAACTCCACGCCCAACAGTTTTAATACTTTGCAACTCTCAAGAGTTTTGTCAGCAAAATGTGTCCCTCTCGCCTTTGGATCAAATGTATAAGGTGTATTTGTGCATGTTGTATGTTTGTTATCATGATCTTTTTGCTGCATGATAAGTCTGTTAAAAGGATCAGATTGGAATCTGTTACACTGTGTCCTGTTTGTTTCTGCTTTCCTCTTTTTTCCCCCTTTTTTTTTACAGCTGGATTCCTAAGAAACAAACACTGTCTGGCAAATAAAGCTGCAGCTGATTGATGATTTTCTGCTGCGTATTCAGGCCACATTCAGGGAGTCAGTGGAAATCGTTGTGCAGCAGCACTTAGATTCTGGTTTCTTTATCTCTGTTTGCCTTTGGGTGTCTGTTGCCCTGCCAAGGCTGACGTTTCACTGGCTCCTCTTTATCGTTTCGCAGTCCACAGCTTTATTTACTTCTTTGAGCGATGCTGCGAGAAGCTAATCAAGTAAATTGGGATATAAAGTCTGGTCCTCAGAGAGGAAAACATGTCAATGTAATGCCTTGTGGCGCACGAGCTGCATGTAATTACAACGCGTATGCTTCGGTTGTTAATAAGTTACTAATAAACGCGTCAACAGTGAACTCACAGTTGTTGAACCAGCGGTGTGTCCACTGAAACTGGACAAAGGGAACGGAGATATATCTGAATGCAACTTTTACGTTTAATTCAATCTTGGCTGTCAAGTCTTGTGTCAACGTCACATGAGGATACTCACCGTCAGGACATAACGTTACCCCAAATATTTACGTTACAAATACCCATAAAGATTGTGCACCTGCTGTTAACTGAACTTTTCCACCGGTTGAGCTATTTAACATTTAACAGTTTATTTACCTTTTGTCTTCACGCAGTCATACAGGTGGAGGAAGGATGGAAGGAAGGAAGGAAAGAAGGAAGCGAGGAGAAGTTACAAAATAAAAATGCTTCTCAGTTTTCCGCGGTCGTCTCGCCTGCTGAGCTGTTGTCAGACTGTTGTTTTTTTTAAAAGTCATTCTCACTCAGAGGACGTCAGGCTGCTCCTGCACCCAGCAGACACTCCCTCTTGCCCACTTGGACGCTACTCGGGTGTCAAGTTACACACAGAGAGACGCGGTTAGACCGGAAGTGGCGTTACTTCAAAAAATAAAAGCACGATATCATTTAACAAGACCGTTGTTGAGAGGACGCTGTCTCCATTGTGTCCCACGGAGTCAGCTCTGTGCAGCGTTTCAATTAACTGAATTCAGTAAACTGAATTGTTTTATTAGGGGACCATAGAACGAGCCCCCAAGAGGAAATGTTTATTTTCTGGCTTAAAATCCAATCTGTAAATTCTCATGAAATTCATACAATATCAACAAATATAAGATTGAAAAGATAGGCCTTTCTGTAATTCTTAGGTACAAAGGTGACATGACTCACCATGATTTAAAAATGAAAGCAGAACCGTAAATATGTTTACGATATGCGCTTTTATTTTGATAATTCGGACCGGAAGTGCTGTCTGAATTCATTGTAGCTTGAAATAAGTACACTGTTCAGTGGACTTGATGAACAGGTTCTCCTGACTGAGAAGAAAAGCTACTTTACAGCAAAGTTGAAAGGACTTGGACGAATGAATATCAGCGCTTTGTGGAGAGCGCTGACTGTTGAGGCTACCTGGAGGCATCCTAACAGCAGGAGGTGCGCATCACCTGTCACACACGAGGCCTAACCTTCATTTGCATGACACCTGGGCCTTTACTGTGTTAAATTTGCGTTGCCTGTGCATTAGGACACGAAACGTCACACACAAGTCACGTGATCGATGCCATAATACTTCCTAGATTTCCCCCTGTGTGTGTGTGTGTGTTGGCCTGTCTAGAATTGTCTTTAATCATAATACATATACAATAGGGTAAACTTGCATTTATGTACCACAGAGCTCCACCTCAACCAACTACACTATTAAATATCCTGCTTACATGTCAGTGTATCAGTGTTAATAAGACAGATAGAAAAATAGATGGATAGATAGTTACTTTATTAATCCTGCAAGGGGACATTTTTTCGCTACAGCAGCAATTATGGTACAGTTAAATAAAATAACAGAGGAAAAATGTTAAATATAAAATGCAAATGTAAAATGCACAATACATACAATGAAATAGAAGAATACAAAATCAACTAACTAAACAGTAGTGCAAAGATTTAACCAAACAACAGAGTAACAGTGTTATAGTTTTGTGATTGATTTGGCCCAAGGTGATTTATTGTACAGTAATAATCAAGCAATATAATAGTATATTATCACTTGTGGGTTTAACATATTTGACACTCGAGGATATCCTTATTATAATTATTGGAGTTAGTACTATTCTTAGTGGTAGCATTGGTGTTATTACTAGTAGGCCTGATAGTAAATAAGGACCTTCAGGTAGGCTTGGAGAGCGGTCCAGCGCCCCCTGGTGGACGTTTCGAGGAACCACTTCACACCCTCCTGTGGCTTTAACCGGACGAGTTGTCATGGCAACTGTACAGCATGTGCTTACAAAAACAAGAGCTTGACCGTTCACCGACAGCTTTCTCGACATCCGACATCTAAACGCTCTACGACGCCATCTTATTCATCCTGCGTCTATCGGTGGAGGAGACCGCGGAGACACACACGTCTCACACACACACACACACACACACACACACACAGAGGGAGCGAAGCCGAAGAGAGTCGACGATGAGCGGAGCCAAAGCCCGCAGCGACGCGCCTGTTGCTGAAAATGTCCCCGGCGGCGGCGGGCACAGCACTGCGGCTCCTCCGTGGGACCGCAAGCCCGGCGGAGGGGTTCTGAAGAGGCTCAAGTCCCGTAGGAGCCAGATGGACAGCAGGCCCGTCACGGAGGAAGACCTGCGGACACAGAGTGGACACATCACGCCGGAGGACGTGTTAGGACTGCGGGTGGCCGCGCGAGGTTTGAGTCTCCCTCTCTCTTACGTCCTGTCCCTGGTTGTGGCTTTAACATGGACACATGATGCTTAATGTGCGTCCTGTGCTGAATCAAGTACTATCTGAACCTAATGTCACCCACACAGAATATAACAAATCTACACATTACATAAAACTGGAGCAAATGACGTCCTGTTGAGCACTGGAGACTTAAAAACTGTTATGTAATTACCTGAGAAAATACATAACTGACATCATAAACAATTATTAGACTTCATTAGACAATCGTCAATAATGGAAAGAACAGTGTTTCTATTTTTCAAGCAGCTCAATGGACACTTGAACTTTAATTGTACTAAGACTATGACATCAAATTCTTTAAAAATGTCAAATGGACTACAGATGACCTCACAGAGGACTACAGTGACATCACAGATCAGGATGAACCTCTGCAGGGCCTGAATTTGACACCAAAGATAATAACAACTTGGTAGATCCTCATTAATGTTGTACAGCCTATATTTACAGCTGTTGAGGCAACATATGATTTTTGCAATGTAAGGACACTGTAGAGGTTCAATTAAAGTGTGAATTCTTAATCAATGTTTTTCACCAAACAAAACCTTTTCAGAACACATAATTCAGTATATTCCTGTTGGTTTCACACAAACGCGCTTATTTTCCTGCATATCTCTGTAATGCCACAGTAGCTCCATAGCAATCATAAAAGCGGTGCCATATCTTATTTTATGGTCAGGGCGCATGGTTATCTGTACGTGTGCAATGTTGCGTGTGTCTACTTTCAAGCAAGACCATGCCACCTGAGTGTTAACAAAGTCAAGCACAGTGTTTTGCATGTTATCTTTGTGCATGTCAAAGCATCCTGTTTGTGCCTTAAGGGTGTACACACATGAACTACGATGGCTTGTAAATCATTTCTATGTTTTTTTTAAACTCCCGAATGCTGTCTATCATTGTTGCAGGGTACCTCTGTAAACCCGAGGACAATATTTATAACATCGATTTTGTGCGCTTTAAGATCAGGGACCTGGAGACAGGCACTGTCCTGTTTGAGATTGCCAAACCCCCAAATACAGGTAATGTGCATCAGCCTCGTCCTTGTACTGTTTCATGTTAGTGTTTTTTTGTTTATTAATGGAGCTGTTGACTGGGAAGTATTTGGTTCCTGAGCACTTAAAAAAATGACCCTGCTGACCACTCTTCTTGTTTTCATCTTAAAATGAATGCGTTTATGCCGATATCCCTTCAGGTTCAGAAACATCCATGGTCCTTTTGATCAAAAGTAGTCCCCGGTGTGACTTATTTCAAATGTCTCCGTCCTATGTTGTGGGTCTCAGAGGACGACGAGGAGAACAGAGAGGCCGATTCCAGCGCAGGTCGATTTGTACGCTACCAGTTCACCCCGGCCTTCCTGAGGCTGAGGACCGTGGGAGCTACGTGAGTGACTCACACATCACCAGCACACACCTAAGAAAAACACACTCACCTGTTCCATCCCCAAACAATGGAAACAGTTGCACACTAGAGCTACAGACACTCATTTAAAGCGGTGCAGTTTGACTTTAATAACATAATAATTACAGAAGAACAGACCTTTTGTTGGAACGTCCCAGTCTCCCTTCTCTCTGTATTGTTCAATCAGGGTGGAATTCACAGTCGGGAACCGGCCTTTGAACAACTTCCGCATGATCGAGAGGCACTACTTCCGCGAACACCTGCTGAAGAGCTTTGACTTTGACTTTGGGTTCTGTATCCCAAACAGCCGTAACACCTGTGAGCACATCTACGAGTTCCCTCAGCTGTCGGAGAGCCTGGGTGAGTCGTCTTTTCCTAACTCATAGACAACATTATTAGTTAAAAACTGTTGTGTTAAAACAAGAATATTGTAGTTCGGAAGGTCACCTTATCCAAATGTTGAATATCTAAGAGAAGACAGAAATTATTTTAATATATTCTGTGTACCATGCAAACACCAAAAGAACAGATCAGCCTTTTTTATTTATGATATTTCCATTAAGGAGATTCGTGACTCCCTACTAGCTATGTGTCACAATGCCGCACTCTAACAAAAGTAAAGCTTAGTTAATAATTGAGCTCATCATTTTGAAGAGGCTGTAGGGGATTGGCACCCAATCTTCAATCTCTTTCGCTTACCATGGGACAATTCTGTTCAACCTAATGCACAGTATTTATGCTTCATGTTCATGTGTAGACACATTCTTGTGAACACAAAAACTCTTCCACACTAAGCTCCCACTCTAGAGTAGATGATCTGATTAGATTCTGAGTTTCATATTAATGAGAAAAAGTGGTCCATCTTAATACAGTACCTACATTGTACATTGAAAGAGCTCTTGGTCGCCTCCAACGTATTTCCATTACATGCTGGCCTTAAAAGAATGCATTCTAAAGCTATACGGTGAGACTTCAGCAGTCTGATCTTAGCAAATCAAGTGGGTGTATTGTTCTCTGTGGTCCATCAAAGTATATTGCCAGGGTTGAGTTCCAGCATCAAACCTACATGCAAGCACCAAGTAATATCCCTCTGCTGCAGGTCAGCAAGGAAACGCTGCCTGGGGGAGCCACACAGAGGGAACTTCATCCTAAAATATCTGACTCCGGAGGATACCCTCTTGATTTGGCAAGCTTAGACCGCTGAAGCCTCACATTGGCTCAGGCTGCACAGAGCAAGGACTGTGGATTTGTCCTCTATTTCTGTCCTCTGTGTGTTTTATAGTGTAGTTACTTTGCAGTGGCCAATTCATCTTTCAATGTGCATTATGTGCATGTTAGTGTTGTATTAACACAGACCTGCATAAATCTGAAACTGTCCTTTAATGCTTTCACATAAAAAAGCTCAAATAATACACTTGTGTTATGTGACAACAACTATGATGCCATTAATATTTTCTGATACATCATTTTCCTAATTAGCTGTTGTGATATTATTGTTGTTATGGAGGGACACCAGTGCCCCAATGTGAAGCAAAGCAAAGCATTTGGATATTTGAATAATAAAACAATCAATGATATTATATTATATTTTATTATATATAATATTATATCATTTCACATTTTTTATACAATCGGTTCTAATTGCTTGGATATGGAACAAACCCTTCATGCATGTGTTGTCTGTTTTTCAGTCCGTCAGATGGTGGAGTGTCCTTATGAGACCCGGTCAGACAGCTTCTATTTCGTTGAGAACAGACTCGTCATGCACAACAAGGCAGACTACGCGTATAACGGAGGACAGTGATGTCTGCCTGCTAGCATGAAGGAAACACACATACACACATAAACTTGTGAATGCACACACATGTATTCACATTTATAGACTCACGTACATATTACATACACACATGCATGCACATGGCTCTACACACACACACACATCGTTCATTCACTCATACATGCACAAGCAGCTACAGACACGGTTGATTTGCCTCTTATATTTGTAAAGATGAATTGACATTTACTGGGATCATTTTCAGGGACTGTTTCTGATATTCCAGGAGGTCACTATCAGTCTCTGCTCCGACATACAAGCAGGAAGCCTCTGTTTGAAGAAGGTTAATGTATCTGTTTTTAATTATGAACAGTTCTGTTTTAAACCAGAAGAGGACTCATCACTCATGTGACGTCTCAAACGGACCAAATGGTTATTAGATAGATAGTTCGGTCCCCTGTTAGCAGTTTTAAAAGTGTCCTAACACTGCCTCAACACACACACACGCTCACACACACACACACACACACACGCACAAACACACACTCAATCCTCAAGTGACACACATAGTGTTTACGCAGTGTTTGTCAGAAGCAGCTGTTCTCAGAGCTACCGCCTCCACAATCCACTCCAGACAATATCGGGGGAGAAAGGACGAAAGCATCCACACAAACACTCCTGTCAAGCACACATGGTCACTCCTACGATTCCCCTCCCCAACTCCCTCTCCTCTCTCGTTTTCACACACACACACACACACACACACACACACACACACAAAAACAGACACATCAACAATATAAAATGTTGATTAACGGTCTCTGAGATCATTGCTTCTCTCTGATTGATAGCAACATGAATCAGGTAACTTTTAGCTGCAATTCAATTGTAACCTCTGACTGCAACCAAACAAAAGACGATTATTATTGCACATTATTAAGAACAGTCAAAAAGGAATTTTCAAGTAAAAAATACTCATAAGTTCTGATATTTATTTATTTATTTATTGGTTTATTTGAACGGGACAGTGCACATTAATAAAAACATTTCTGCAAATGCGCCAGAGTTATGGAGTTATATCACGATGCATGTGTGGTGTTATAAACAAAAAAGAAGAAGTGGAATACTGAATACCAGATATACTGTGAAAAAAAGAAAGGTCTAAAGGTTGGGCATCCTTAAAGTCACATCACATATTCTTTCCCCCCCCCCCCCAAGTTGGAATACGTCTGGAAATTGAGTGGTCTTTCTAGCTCCAGTAAATAGTGCACTTCCTCTTTGTACTTTGTAAACTTTGGTGTTCAGGGTTAAAGGTGGTGTTTGTACAAATATATATATATATATATAGTTTGTAAAAAAAGTGATTCAAGAAAAATAAATGTACATTTTCAGATACAGGATGTTTGATGTGTGTTTCTTTCTGGGGATGAGAAAGGTTGCAGGAAGTTGAGCTGTTTTTTTGGCAGTTTTAGAAGTCCCACAATTGGCCACTAGGAGGAGTTATGTTATAACTAAGTCATGAATTAGCCCACTGCTTTCAGTTTAGTTTCATGTTGGATTGTGGAAAAGATCACAGCAGTAGCTTTCATTATTACATGGGGACATGTCGACATTTGTATCTGCTCAAAACTTTAGATGGGGTCATGATCTAATCCCTTTATATTCCTCTATGGCTGTGGTTTCACTGCAGAGGGGACATAGCACTGATAATATCATTTTAATTCCACATAATGACTCTGTCTACAGGCCACATGTGATGATCTTGAATAGCACGCAATGCATTCTGAAATTTGTTCGGGATTGCTACACTTTGATCCTCCATTTTTGGAGTCTTGTGGGATTTAAACCAAAATCTGAGCTGCTCTCTGTTTATTCTTTCTCAGGCTGTTTCTTCCTATCTCTGTGTTCATCGCTTGATCTCTCTCAGCTTCTCTCAGTTTCCAGCTCCAATGCCCAAAATCTCATGGTCTTTTCTCCCTCGCCT
>NW_022280031.1:11323599-11343477 GCF_004355925.1 Anarrhichthys ocellatus
ACACACACACACACACACACACACACACACACACACACACACACACAGATCTACACTCAGGCAAGGGGACAGGGGGGACAGTGGTCTCCTATAAATAGTAGGAAGGAATGGCGTTGATGGGTCCTGTGAAAAGAAATGGAGGGGGGAGTGGAAAAAGGATTAAAAGAGATACAGGGACGCACTGCAACGCTGCTTGTTCATGTGTGTGTGTGTTAGTGTGTCTGAGGTACTTTGGGGAGAGGTGGTATGGATTTCTTGCTAAAAACAAAACTCTCTCTCTCGCTTAAACTCCCCCCCCCCTTAAAAACCCCACCATTCATCCACTCTCTCTCTTACATACACACACTTCCTCATCCTCTCTTTTTTTCTCTCTTCCGTCCTGCTCCGCGGCCCCGGCGTGAAATCCATCATGTCTTAACACTACATTACCCGCATCACATCTTCCGATAAAGAGACGATGACTCACGGCACAGTCCTCTCTTTCAGGTCGGCACGACGATGGTCTCAAAGATGGACGTGACTCCATCTGTATGTCATGATGTCATATCCAGCAATTGCTTAGTGACATCATCTCACCCCCGAAAGAGGTCAGGGCGGATATGAAGTTGTAAACACAGAGGATGGTTCACGTAAATATGAACCAATTTAAAAGTAAGGAAAAGCTAATTAATCGTCGCTGCTACCTTTTCAAACACTCACAATGTCATTCAAGAGAGTGCACTTTGAAAAAAATAAAAGCTTTGTTGAGGTATTAATTATGTGTGAGTTTTAAATGAACCTCTCATTTAGGATTGAATGGATGCAGTACTTTAATGTCATGCCAAGCAAAGCTTTGTAGATGTGACAGAAGATAACAGATAATTCGTTATCTGGGAGTTAATAATGCACTCAGTACAACACTGATGGATAGACAGTCTTTTAAAACTAACTCTGACTCCCGTACCAATTTCCACGGTGGCGAGAGCAGTATTGACAATCTGTCTTTAAGTGTTAGGTCTCTGTGGATTTGTAACCAGAAGCCTTTGTGCGGCATCTCTGTTGTGCTTGTGTGTGTGTGTGTGTATCTCCCTGTATTTATCCACCCAGCCGTCTGTGTGGTATTACAGTGTAGATCTCCGCTGCTGCTGCTGCTGCTGCTGCTGCTGCTGCTTGCACTCACACAGCCGACAGACAGAAATAGTCCCGTGTCATCGGGGTAAATAGGCTGTGGTCTGCTTGTGCTCGCAGGAAGCCCACAGCCGCCTTTGGAAGTCTCTCAGAGCCTTCCAGCACCGTCAGTCCAGTTTGTTTTGTGTGCGTACGATTAATAAAAGGTTAACTCAACCTTCAGTCAACTGTTGAAGAGACCTGTAAATCTCCCCCACAATCTCTTCCTTCCTCTCCTCCCTTTGTCTCTCTCCCTTTGCCACACCTTCCCCTGGGGGATGGAGGGATTGTGTTCGGAGAACAGAGGTGGGGCTCCTGGCGCAACCACAGGTGTGCCTGTTCCCTCCCTTCTCCTCTCTCATGTAATGATTTCTTTGGCTCGCCACCTGCCAGGTGGAAAAAACACCCACAGCAAATGGAGTGCTTTAAAACGGTCTCCTGGCTTCCGTTTTAAAAGACCTTTTTTTTCTTGTTCTGTTTGTCTTGATCCATTAACAAACATTCCATCTGCGTCCCTTTTCATTATCTGCATTTAATTCAACGAGGTCTTCCTGGAGCTACTTGTTGCTTGTTTACATTTTGCATCACATGCAAATGATGGCTTCTGGTTCTAAAAACAGCTGCTGCTAAAGCTTTACTGCTGTTAGAGCCACAGCTTCTAGCTTTTCAGATGGTCAAAAGTTGCCTTTCGAACTCTTTTCTCTTCGGATCCCCATACTCAACTCTCTTTCAAATGGCCTCGAGGGTGGTGGAGAGCAGGTCCCAGGCCCTGGCAGGTCAGAGGTCGCCACCAGACAATGTGTTCCCACTCTGGGTCAGCTGTGGTCAAGGAAACAAAAGCGGTCAAGACTGGGGTTGGACAAACTATCACAGTGTTTTAGGGGGGCAGAGTGACAACAAGACAGAGGGAGGGAGACAGGACAGACAGGAGAAAAAAGTACAATGTGAGCGCAGTGAAAACCTCTCTCACACACTCACACCCAACCCCCCCCCACACATACATACACACACACAAACTCCATTGGTACATTTTGCTTAAACGCATACTTTACCAGATTTTAAAATATCTAATTTAAATGTTATGCCCATTAAAAAAATCAGCCAAAGCTGCTGAAAGGCTAAACATATAAACAAATAATTGACTAACTTGAGTGTTATTTAAAAAAATTAAAAAATAAAGCCAAGTGTTTTTGCTTTATTCTACCGGTATCTTTTCAAATCGCTCGAACTCGTTCCTCCCCCTCCCCCATGCCGCTGTATTCCTCCTCTCTTTTTTATTCAGTGCCATTGATCATGCATGCAGAAGTTCAGCACGCCCAACCATAGCTCTCGCCAGGATAGGTTAGCTAGTGCAGGGCCTTGTCCTACATACTGTTCTCTTGCTATGGTCCACCAGGCCACAGTCACACCCTCCCCCTGATATGCCTCCCCTCACTGACTTCCCCCACTGCCACACACACACACACACACACACACACACACACACACACACCCTGCACAGAACCAGCACATGCACGGATCATCATGTGGTGCTGGGAATGTTAACTCATTATTACCAAAAACTTGAAGTCAGGTGCAGTGGATTTTTTGAGGGCTCATTTCTGGATCTGATTCAGTCTCACTCCTAACTTGTTCCACGCACACACACACACACACACACACACACAAGCATGCACGCACACACACACACACACACTCACACACACACTCACACACACACACACACACATACTCAAGCAGGTGTTTGATTTAAATTGCATCCTGTCCAAACTACAGAAAACTAAATCTTTGCTTGATACATTTCATCTGGGCTAAAAAACAGAAACAAAGCCTGAATGATCTCATTAAGATAATTTTGTGTATGCTGCGGGATTTTGCTTCCCTGTATGCCAAGGTCACCATCTGATGAGTTAAGCAAGTGCATTTCACATAACTGCGTGAGCGCTTGTTTCACTTTCATTAGAGCAGCTGAGGCAGGTGACGAAACTGCTCAGCTGACCAGGCTTGGCCTGGCTAAGAGAGAGGCTGACTTAGAGGTAATGCTAGTAATCTACCACTTAGCTGGTTAGAACGGCCTGTCACGTAGGGGGGTGAAAGAGAGAGGGACATCAGGTTTAGATGAGGGTTGAACTGTGATTGGATGAAGGATGAAGAGTGGTGATCTGTTTTGGATGTGATGGATTAGGATGAGAGCTGGGCAGCAGGAACAGGTGGGCTGAGGGTTGTGTGAGGGTTGGACCGGGCAATGATGATTGATGGATGGGGAGGAAACCAAAAAAGTAATTTTGATGACAGGAAAATGAGGTGTGGTGGATTACAGTTGGATCTGAACATGGGTGAGGTGAGAGTTGGACTGAGCAAAGGTAATGAACACACATACTGTCACATGATATGGCCCATAAGATCCATATCATATCACATCACATTGTACAAGACCACATAGCATTAAATGAATGCATGACTCACATCATATATAACAATATCATATACGTATAAGATCCCAAGATAATGTAAATTACATCATATATAAGATCACATTACATTACAAGATCCCATATAAGATCACATTACACGACATCATAGGATCATATCTCATTTCATGAAATTATTTATATCACATTAATCATATCACATCATAGGATCACATCACATTACATCATATTACATCAAGCTCACATAATACGGCGTCATGACTCACATTACATCATAATAACACATGTCATATATAAGATCCCATAAGACCCAATAAGATCACATCATATAAGATCTCATAACATCACAATACACCACAAAAGATTTAACATCACTTACAGTATAACATAATATGCATGTCTCATAACAGAAAACAGGACGGTGTTGTCCTCCATGCAATCTGAAACTATAGGAATGACTTCATATCCATATCCTGTTTTATATAACTTAGTGTCTGACTACAGTTAAGTATCCTGGATCAAGTATCCTGGTTACAGATGCCTCAATTCACCTGAGACCCAACCTGGCACCACAGGAAGACATCATTTTCCATCAGCAATACATCAACTAAAACTATTTTTTTAAACAGTAAATGCTGAGCAATTACTAATGAGTGACAATGCATTGGTCTATAATTAGAAACCATTTCTTGCATGGGTGCATACAGCACATGTTGGGCCTGTATGATTTTATTTCTGTCTTCTAATTTGTTTTTAGATTTTTGTTTCCCCTCTGTTTTAAATGAAAACAATAGAGAAAAAAGCTACCGTGCATCACCCAAAAACATTCAAAACGCTTTCACGGAGCCATGCTGTTATAATCGACCAATGACAAGAACGGCGGGGAAACACTACAGAGAGAGCGCCAGTGGCGGCATGAATAAAGGCAGGCAACGTGCAGGAGGGAGGGAGGGAGGTCCTAGGCCCGGGTAGGCTACGGGAAAACGAGGTAGAGGCGGAGCTTATCTCTGAGCGTGCATGCATGTATGTGTTTCCTCGCTCACCCCTCCTCCTTTCAGGCACCCCACCCCCCCCCATCCCCCCCCCCCCCCCCCCCCTTCCTCCCTCTGCCCGCCCCTGAGTCTGGAGCAGCAGCAGCAGCGGAGCCTCACTGCCTCTCCTCGCCTCACAGTGCGGGAATATACCAGCGGAGAGCGGAATGGATACGGAAGGGAGCCAGAGCAGCCTGTCCTCCGGCACGGACAACTCCCCCCACGACCCCTGGTAACAGCCTCTGCCGGCCTTTTTTTTTTTGCTCGCCTCTCGGCCCTCGATCCCCGAGTTCACCTTGGACTTTAGTTGAGTTCAGTGCGGGAGCGGAGCCGCGCCGAGACAAAAGACAAGCACGCTGCGTGTGTGTGTGTGTGTGTGTGTGTGTCTGTATGTGTGGGATGGATCCACTCAGCGAAGGAGACTCAGACGCACCGCTGCTTTCCGCCGGTCCCCCCCTCCCTCTCCTCTTGTGTGTTTATTTATCTCGGTCTTCCTCCAGAAGGCCACATTGCAACTTCTCCCCCATCATCTGGAAAAAAAATCCTCTCATTTTTTCCTCCTCTAGGGGATTATAACGGCGCGACTGGCCGATTGGTGACTTCGCAACATGGCCGATGCTTTCTTCTTACTTTATTCATGCTATATTACACATAATCCCCCCCTATCCCCATTGCATGTGCGTGTGTTGTGCTCGAAATACGGCGTGTTATTATGTGTGACTTACAGCTTGTATTTCTCTTCATTCAGCAAAATGTTCATCGGGGGTCTGAGTTGGCAGACAACACAAGGTGAGCTGTCCCGCACGCTACTTTAATAAGTCTGAATGAAAGCCTGCTGTGTGCTCCTGTTTTCTTCCATGTTACACATGCGTCTTCCACATTACACACGGGAGGCTTCCCGAAGTTGAGGAGAAACACCGTGAATATATAGTTAAAAAGCAAAGCCTCCTGTTCAATAAGGATCAGCTTTTAGGATATAGACGTGCCGAGACGCGGGGAGAGATTAACGCTGGAATCGCGTCCGCGCATACGACGACTTTGTCTGCCTTTTCGTGTCCGCTCCTCGCGTCCTTTAACAACAGAAGGGCATCTATAGTGAAAGCGATCGATTATTCAGCGTTTAAGGCAGAAGTTCGGCTCGTGTCGATGCCCCACAGAGCGCGCGCGCATGTTGTTTTTCCTTATTGTTGCACTCCATTCATTTATTTTAAGACCCATGAGCGCAGGGGCTGATGCACGAGTAGGCTACAGTTTTATTCTTGTTGCGGCGGCCCCGTGTTATTACCCCGCCGTGTCAAAACAAGCCATCGTCACCAAGTGCAGCTTTGTTTGTGGTCCGCAGGGCCTAATGGGTTATATTATGCTGAATGGCCAGATAGCCCGTGTACAGTCTCTGGAGGACCGGAGGGGACACAAACACAACGTGGTCCGCCCCGACCCCCATTGTCTCTTTTTCCAGCCACATCAGCTCGCCGGGGCCTGTAGGGGAAAAATAAAAAGTCACACCAGATTTATGGATTTATTTAACCACGCTCCCCTTGCTGTCTTTTTTCCCCAGAGGGCTTGAAGGAGTACTTCTGTAAATTTGGCGAGGTGAAGGAGTGTATGGTGATGCGGGATCCCGTTACCAAGCGGTCGAGGTAAGAAGGAGGCGTGTGCGCTCCGCAGTCCTATCACTGCCTCATGCTTCTTCCATGCCTGTTGTTTTTTTAGTTTTAAGATTTTGCGAGTTTGCATTTAAGACTTTATTATTTGTGTATTCCTTCGCAGGGGGTTTGGGTTTGTAACATACGCAGAACAAGCCGGCGTGGAGCAGGTTTTGGCGCAAAACAGACACGAGTTGGATTCCAAAACGGTGAGTTGTAACATTTTGAGGAGCTGGATGCTGCCAGAGAGTTGTCTTGGGTAACTTTTTTTTCAAATCTGTGTTGCATGTTTTCTTTCTCCCCCCTCGGTGCATTTTGCCTCCCACCGTATGGCTTGTAAAGTTGAGGAGTTGAGCCCCCCCCCCCCCCCCTCTCATTTCCCCCTACAAATCCTAGTTCAGGCCGCCAACATGAAAGCGTTCTTTCTTGGTCTCCATCGCCATGGTTACCTGGGGGACCTGAATGGGGTAGGAGCCCCCCCACACACTAAACCCCTCACAGGCTTTATGCAGAGAGAGGTTGAAGTTTTTTTTTTCTTCATAGAAAATATCAGCACCAGTTTTCTAGTTGCAGCTTCAAACTTTGAGGGAAGGAAACAGTTGTGGCAGATCAACTGATGCCAGGAGGAAGTGTGTGAGGTCCACATGAGCCGTAGTTGAATTTAGGTTTCTTTGAACAACTATATACTGTGATCAGGCTTCTCTGTGATTTCCCCTCCTACACGTCTTGACACAATGTCTTGGTAAATGAAACAAAAGCAGTTGCCAGATAGAGGTCACAGAGCGCTTGTTTTTCGCTACATAATGTAGCGAAAAACAAGCAGCCAGGTGACTACGAGGACACATAGACGTGTGTGTGTGTGTGTGTGTGTGTGTGTGTGTGTGTGTGTGTGAATCCCTGCGTTGGAGTCAAAAGCTGCTTACTCAGACAGATTTGAATATTTGTGAAGGTGTGAATGTTGCTGTCTTGGTCGTGTAGATTCGTTGTGAAAAAATGGGGACTGGGTGTGTCAGATTGTGGCCTCTCTCTCACACACACACACACACACACATAAACACACACACGATAGGATCATTTGAGAGGGAAAATCGGTGGCACAGAGAGGCAGCAGAGCCCACAGGGGTGGAGAAAGGTAGAGTTGGTTAGTTGTTGGAGCAAGCCTGTTGCTGGGGGTGACGCTAGCCACGGGAGACAGCGCAGTAACTGCACAGCCTGATGGGATTTATGTCTCCATAACAACTTCTGAGATATTTTGCATTAACTTAAGACACTCTGCTCGGTTGGGCAGCAGAGCTCTGACACACACACACACACACACACACACACAGATAATGTCATGACAGAAACACTTATCTTATGTGTGTGTGTGTGTACGATTGGGATATTATCTGTGTGCTCTGAGGTTTTCAAATGTTTGAATTTAATTGCAGAGTTGGATCTTTCTGCACAGTTGCTGTGAGGTTTATTATAAAAATAAGTGCTGCTGGTAATTTGTCTTTTTTTTTCAGTAAGCTTGGGAGCACATTCTGAGCAACTTACTGTTTCTCAGTGAGTCATATTACCTATTAAACCCAGGTAAAAAAAAAAAAAGCCAGCGCCAGACAATGTGTGTGTGTGTGTGTGTGTGTGTGTGTTATGTGAACATTGGTTGGCAGGCCACTGGTGGGGTTAGCAGTTGCCCTGTTATAAACCAAAATACAGCATAAGGCTAAACAATAATAATAATGTTAACCACTCAAATGCAGCTTTTGGTTGCTCAGGTTGTTGTGGCAGCAGTCTGTGGGGGAAGCACACCGTGGTAACATTTATCCAACCAGGCGTTTTAAACAGGGCTATGGTTGCCATTTTGTCGTTCCGTTTTGGGAATAAGAACCTAGATTTTTGTCCAGCTGTCATATCTGCAAGGGCTGTATTGTTAAAGACAATAATAATGTTGTTTTTTTGTTGCATGTAGCCTGATTCTACGACAATACGTTAAATATCGCTGATTCAAAACGACCGAACAGCGAAACAGATCATTCCTCAACGGCTCAACGCGGCTTTGCTTTTTCTTATGAATAATTATGAATAAAGCCTTTCAATAGTATATTTTTTTTTTGTCAAAGCTTAGAGTCAACTGTGGGTCAAATTCTGTGGTGTTGGAGCAAATATTTTTAATAACATGCGTAGCTTTGTGGGATCAGTGTCAACCTCTCTGTAACGTTTCCAACACCTGTCCCAGTTTAATTATTTTTCTTATATTTATTTATTTCCATGCACTTTGCGCCCCCCCCCCCTCACACCTGGGCCCTGTTTCCCTCCCTCTCTCCGTAGTTAGAGGAGGATAGCTATTGTTTGATCAGCAGGAGACGTGAGAAGGACATTCCTCCCTGGAATGAGGAAGAATATCCGATGCTCTGATTTTTTTTTTGTTCTTTTTATGCGGAGCCTTTGGTTTCCGAGAAAAAGACACTACAAGGCCCGAAGCAGGAAGGAGGGACACGAGGAAAGTGAATGAAAGGGATGTATCAGAGCAACAGGGTGCTGTGTAAGGACACAGAGGTGAGAAGTAAACTACATTACCCGGAGCCAAGGTTCAGGCCCCGGTTAAGTGGTATTAAACATTTACAGTCCTGTTACATCCAATATGGTTGTATCCGCCACTAGAAAGCACAGGCAGCAGACCAAACACTGATAGAACAATATAGTTACTGTCAATACCTGTGGGGCTGACAATTTAAATGCGACAAATGAGAGGTTGTCTGTTGTTTTTAGAGCGAGGCTGTTGTTTTGTTTGGAGGTTAGATTTCCTGTCGGGGCCAGAGTACGGCCTCAGGGCAGCGGCGTGCTGACGTATTTCTCTGGACAGAGAAGAAGGGCACAACTGCTATTTGTTTTCTCGGGGAAGAAGAAAGGACGAGAACAGACATTCTCTGAAACGCCACCGCTTCTCATTCACTGGGATTAAGGAAAGGGGGAGTTTTAGATTTTGGTGCGTTATTATTTGGAGTGTAGTTGCGGGGTAAGAGTTTTCAGATGAGATCAAAGGCAGTTCGTGGCGATTTGTGACGTGAAATTTGGTTCATTTTGTGATTGATTTTCGTGCACTTTTTTGTTCTCATGATAAATAAAGTATTTTGCTAAGCCATGGTAATAGTACAGTAGACTATACTTATGATGTGTTATGTTTTGTAATATGGTAATTGTTATTTTTGAAATGGCCGTGTCCAAAATAAAAACATATCTTTACAGAAGGGAATGGCAAAAATAAAGGACATACAGAAGATTTTTTACTTTCGGTTTAGACCAAAGTAAACATGTTACGGTAGGTAGTGATTGCTGCTTTTGGCACGCACAGCTGTCTGTGAATGTGCAGGGGTGGTCATCAGCATGGTGCTAATATAGCCGCTTTCTTCTATAGATACTGTAACAGCAGATGTTAGCACCAGCCTCTGTGGACCGTTGGCAACACGGCCTGCTACTGGTCTAACACCTGGTTAGTGGCGAGTTCAGACGCCTGCACCAGCTCCGCGCTCCTGACTGGAGATTAGCTGTTAGTGCTGACGTGGACAAAAACAGGAGATGGGGGATGGAGAAGGTGGAGGAGAGAGGAGAGCGAGGGAGGCCCAGTGCTGTAATTAGTATAGATCTGAAAAGGAACTAATCCAATTGAGAGAAACAAACTGGATTGGGCTTCCGAAGGGCCATGCTCGGCCTCAGATCCGGTGATAAAGCCTAGACCTGCTCTGAAGGTGGATCCAGGGTTCTCTCTCTGTGCCGCATGTGCACAAACCCACCACCACCACAGGTCCTGACGAGGCACCCTAGCAGGGTTACAGGGGTGGGGTTGGGTTGGTGGGGGTGTGTCCTCATTAGTGAGCTTCGTTAACTAATTACAGTGCCATTGTTCAGCTGTGCAGATTGACCCTGTTGGCCTGAGCCCAAACCAAGTCTCTCTCTAAACCCTGCGTGCATGCATTGACAAGCCAACTGCTTTTGTCTCCTCTTCTGTTTATAGCTTTTTGTTTAGCTTATATTGATTATGTCGCCATAATGGGGCGGCCTGTGGTGCGGGTTTTTTTTTTTTTTTTTTTTTTTTACCAGTGTGGGCCATTTTGTTTGCAAGTATGTGTTGGCAGATTGGCCAATGTGTCAGAGCTTAGACGTCTATATGTGACGGTGTGATGGCAATACACTTGTTGTCAGTAGAGGTGGATTAGAGTGTATGTGTGTCTACTTGCTTATTTTAATTACATATATGCGTCACTTTGTAAACATGTGTTAGTGTTTATGTGTGTGCTATATTTTGTGGGTGAGTGTGTGTGTGTGTGTGTGCCTGTGGGGGTAGCACGGGAGCCCCAGTTCCTCTACGGGCCCATCTGTTTTGTACTCTTTGTCCTGTTAATTAATGAAATCAGAGGGGCTGCCTGCTGGGACGGCCCCGCTGCACCGCCACACTGGACAGGCCCACTTTCTCATGGGCTGACTCTGTTTTCCAAATGAATGCCTTCTCTTTCTCCCCGTGCTCTCTCCTTTTCACACTCATTTCTCTCTCTCTCTCTCTCTCTTTCCCTATTTATCTACCCATTGATTTGACGTCCAATTTTTATTTTTTTGTTTTCCAGTTTGTAACACTGGTGGACGTGCTGGGCCACACGAGGTGACTATTGGTCGTAGATTAGTCTAGTCTTGAAAGCTAAACCACTAAAATCATATCGTAGGCTCTGCCGTCGCTGTGCTACATTAGATTGAGCGGAGGTTGGATGTCATGAAGCAGGACGTTAGTCAGACCATTTCAAGAACACTCAGTCGTAACTCTTCGTCGTCAGTCTGGGAAGAGCAGCTTTTTTCTCCCTACAAATGTTTAAACGCCATTCGCGCGTTTCCACCACTGTTGATTGGGACTGTTACATCGCAGAGCCACTTCTCAAATGTCAAACCTCCGAAGAGCTATTCCTGAGTGTTGCAAACAGTGACCTGGCTAAGTCAATTTACTTTTTGCTTTGTGGCCTATCTGTCTTCCTCGAGGCTAATCCGCCAGTCTGATAGATGCTTTAGTTTTCATTCATTATAGCCTTCTTTTGAGTACAGCCAGATTTAGAAATTAAACGTTAGATATATTCTGTTTTTTCGCTGAAGTGGAATGATTTTTTAACAGCATGGCATGACTGTAGCCGTAGTAGCACTACTACAGATATTGCATTAGGCCTAACCTAGTCTAGTTGGTAACCTTTTGTATTTTAGGATGTTTTTTAAGAGCTGATGTTGATTTAAAAGCATTTGAAATATTGGTGTTTTGACAACATGTGAAATGTGGGTGGAAAATATGATGATATGTATGATGAGACATACATTTCTCAACTGATTTTTCTACACCGTTTGTACCATGGAGTCTGTCTTTCTAATGTGTCCGACCACATTGCATCAATGTGATGGCGTTTCTTGATACGTCAGGTGTTTCATTTACTGTATAATACTCCGTTTTTCAATCAAGTTTTAAGAAAGTATATCACTATATACTGCGTATACATTGTTTGATATAATCTACATATACTGATCACTCACGCCTCACCCACAAATGTCTGTTTCCAAGCAGAATTGAAGAAGAAATGTATCTTACATAGACCCGTTGACAGGAGACTGGTTTTCAAAATCACCACATGCTGTTAAATTAGTGAAACGGCTGTTGGACGTCTGCGTTTGTATGCATTCGGCTCGTGGAAGCAGATTATTGGCATGTATTATTTACTGTATACGTACGCGACTGCAGCCTTTTGTCAAATGAGAGAGTTGGATTGTGACCGATGTCATTGTCAGCTCATAGCCTGCGTCTCTGACACATAATGGCCTCAGGGGTTGCACCTGCCCTCTGGTTTTGTAAAGACAGTTTTAAAGGCACCTCTCAGCAGCCGTAATTCCCTTCCACTTTACACCGAGACTGTTTTGTAAAGTTAGGAGGTGTAGAAAAATATGTATTTACAAGACAACGATATTTAATCATGACTAGGAACATTGCTGCCTCTTGGAGGAGTCTTCAAGTGTTATTCTGTCAGGTCACTGCAGCTTCTCCTTTCTTTTGTTACTGATTATCGTTGCGTGTTTTTGCCATGAAATACATGTACAGCCTGAAAACAGGATTTTTATTTCAGGCATATAGGTGCACTGTACTCATACTGTTAAGTGGGAGACCACTTGAGTTATATAAAAATGGCTTCGTCGGCATTTGCCACTTAGAGTATTTGTGTCTTTTGCTGTACTGTGTTATTGTTTGTGAGGGCGCTGCTCTGTTGTTGCACTAATGTTGCCGATCGTTGCCGGTGGCTTTGCGTGTCCTTGTCACCTTTGCCTTTGTGCTCAGACCAGCTGGAGGTGACACGGCTCCTCTTGTCTTTGTGCCCCACTTCAAGGTGCAAAGACCTTCTGCAATCCCTTCCAAGGACGCTGCAGCTGCATCTTAGTTACACAGCGCCGTGCTCTCAAAGCAGTGTTAAAGCTGAGGTACTTAAAGGTCCTCGTGGGATATTTTTGTCAGTAGGTTTGTCATCAGAAGTGGGGAATCATCGCAGGAAAGAGATGAAAGGATTGTTCGAATATTGAATGAACACCCTCATTTGTATTGTGTGTATTGTTCGTGTTAAAAGTACTTATTTCTGGCCTTTTGATAGGCTCCCTTTTAGTTGCCAATATCAATTCAATACCTCTGATAGCGGCTGTGTGAGACACTAGGGCTTTCACTTCACACATCCAATTATTAGAACAAAGATGGAACTCTAAGACCATAATACACTACAAGGTCCTGTGACCTAAAATCATCGCTCTTGCCGGCTTGAGTGAGAATAACACGAGATTCCTCACAAATTTAAAATGCCAGGCCAGGCTTTGCATATTTAGCATTATTAAAGGCCAGCTCATTCAAAACTCATTTGCTTCTAATTTTATCTGTAACCTTGACCACTGTGGAGGCATTCCACTTGGGAGAAATATGGATACAGTCAAAACTGGCTAAACCAAAATGGAGGTTGTCTGGATTTGTGAGCTTTGCAAAACATATATATATCCGTCTGAAATGTATTCAGCATATTAAATGCTCATTTTGGATGCCAGAATGCCCTGCTCTGTCTAGTATGTGGCTAAGATGCATTTAGTGTCCCAACACACAATTTAAAGAACGTACATATTCACGTCTCACTGTGTACTTTGTTCCGTACGCCTGTTTGTTTGGCTGGTGTTTTGGGATTTTTTTTGGGGGCCTTGCATAAACAAGGGTCTACTATACATACTCACAGATTAGCATACGTTCTATTTGGGGACTTGCAGGCCTTCAGATGGGCCCAGACTTAGAGGCTCTGTGTTGTAAGTAATTCTAGTTAGTTAACAGTGTGATAATTCATTGGTGCCCAGAGCGAAATTCCGTTAACACCAGCACATGATCAGTTACTGAACAACATATCCGGAGCAGGTAGAGGTTTAGTGTCTTTGCTCAAATGGACTTAAGCTGGGGGATGCATGCTAATGGGGGGTGCCCTGGGTAAGAAAAGGTCTGCCTCGCGGTCTCGGATGAGACATTTGTTCAATTGTTTAACCCTTTTAAAACGGCAATATTCGTATCCCGGTGCCCTCTATAACAGCTCAAAAAAATTAGACTTTTCATAATTTTATAGATATGATTTTGAACTGATTACTTCTCTTTGTGGCCTCAGAGACAAACGAAAGAAATAATGTAAATTTAATAATGCATAGCTATGTAACCATCGATAAAATATGAAATATTTCCATCCTTTGGTTTAATGACAATGCATCTCTGTTTTGTTACTTGTCTCTTTTCTGCAAAGTTGAATTTGCATTTATTATGATTTACACGAACAGCAGTGGGGTCTGTGTGCCTCCCAACATTGAGAAGGTAAAGCAAGTGTCAACAACGTCTCACTTCTGATAGAATCCTCTAAAATCTATAATTTGCGAGTGCCGACCTGTCACAATCGTCATCGATCGTCACAACTGCAGTCAAATCCACGGCAGGATGTCTTGAAATGGGGACGTCATTTCAAGAACACAAATGTTTTACTTTTCCCTCTTTAAAACTCACCTGAACTCGTGTCTCCCCTACAGATCGACCCGAAGGTGGCGTTCCCCCGCCGGGCTCAGCCGAAGGTGAGTGCACCCGTGATGGGTTAACCGCAAGGACGAGTAGTAATGATGTCACATGTCACTGCTCATCGCTCAGTCCTGGTTGGCTGGGATTAGAGTCAGGCCAGTGACCGAAGATGAGCGGCAATCCACTTGTCCAGCCTGACACCGTGACCCCCTGACCCTACCCAACCCCCAACCATCAGCAGCCAACATCTTACACACATACACACACACATGCACACACGTTTATCCTGGCACACACATAAATGAAGGCCTAGACAAATGCCTGACTGTAGTCACCTGTACACATGCACACCGCTCAAAGCCTTAAATGTAACCGACTTTAAACTGAAGTGAATTAGGGCTTTCAGAAACTTCCAGAGATTAGATAAACACAAACAAACACAAAGTATCTTTATCACCAGCATCTACCCCTTTGCCTAATGTGATTAGTGGTAAACGATGCCTTCTTCTTCTTCTTCTTCTTCTTCTTCTTCTTCTTCCTCCTCCGTGTTTCTAGCTGGTGACCAGGACAAAGAAGATCTTTGTCGGAGGACTGTCAGTCAATACCACCATCGAAGATGTGAAGCATTACTTCGACCAGTTTGGAAAGGTAATACATACACAAATCTGGTATCCCACTCTGGGATAAGCTCCCATCTTTCACATTCACTAGTGGAGTGGTTCCTAACTAAAGCACCCTTTCATCAACTGTCCCGTAACAGCATGTTGAATTGAGTATTATAACGATTATAATTATTATCAAATCATAATAATTGTAATGATATAAACGTGCATATGATAATTGTTAAGTTTGCCTTTGTACTACTACCACCTGGAGTGGCACTAGTAGCTATTTCAATCGTTTATCCGGTAGCTAACTATTTCAAATGTTTATCCATAACTATTAGCTAGTGTTCAATACTTCAACCATTAGGCTACTTTCAGCTACCGCAATCAAGTCAATTTCAGTCAACAGTTTATTAGTTACATTTTTAAACGTTCATCCATCACTTTTAGCTAACGTTAAATGTTTATCTATGCTTCTCTGCTCGCTTGTTGTTTACACACTCTTAGCTGTAAATTGTGGTGTTCAGGTGTAAAGCTGACTCAATATGTCGTCATATTTTTTTATATGAAATCGAAATATATGTTTTTATCAAATTACTTGAGCTACTCTCCACAATCTGTCCACCTACTGAGCGGCCACAGCAGAAGTAGCCCCTGGGGTACAAGTACTGTAGCCCTGGTTGGGAATCACCACTCTTATGTGCTGTGCACCTTTGATAGATTGTATTCATCTGTCGGTCATATCCCTTTGATATCTCTCGGCTTTTGAAAAGCTTGTTTTGCTTCTTTTGTTTTACTCTATTTTTCCCTTTTCATTTGATGGAGGCACAAGAAAAGGTGCAAAAGGGGCCTAATTTCAGAGTACAAACTGCAAACATTTAGGTTGATTGGCGAGGACCGAAAGAGAGAAAGAAAAGACTAAAAACTAAAAGAAAGGAAATAAAATGCTCTCTGGTCATTAGTGATCTTCTCTGCCATCTCCAGTATGAGTTTAGTTTGTTAGTTTATCTCTTTTGTCGGCTGTTTTGCTCTTTTACAATCCCATCTTGGGGTTCTTCATTTGTCCTGCTCAGCTCCTTTGAATGAAATAATGGTGAAAGGCAAACATGCTGTGGAGACAGATGAGTGGCCGGGGAGAGGGGAGGAAGGAAAAAAAACAAGTCCCCCACCATCTCCCTCCGAGAGGAGGGAGATGGTGGGGGACTGAAAGGGAAGAAGCAACCCCCCGTAGAGCGAGAGGGGAGGGGAGTTTGTAAGGGTTGAAGGGCAGAGAGAAGTAGGAATGTTGAGATAGTGAGGAGGAAAAGTGACTATGAAAGGGGAAAACACCAATCTGATGGGGGCCATAAATGTATCAACGTGTCCATCAGGCATGAAATGCTGGGTTACTCTTTAGCTAACTACACTTTGGGGGGTTTGGGAGTGTGTTTGAGTGGACTTCAGGCTCTTCAGTATTAACTAATCAAATGCAACAGCTGCTCCTGTAACAGCCCCCCTCCCCCTCCCCCCACCTTACCCAAAATCCCCACCTAAGACACCAACTCCCCTCCCATCCCACACACACACACACACACACACCCTGCTCCGGTCCCTCTCTCCTTGTTGCCGTGGTGACCTGCTTTCGCCCATTGTCCCGCTGTAATCCAGTGTGTGTTTTTTTTTTTTTTTTTTGTTTCCTTCAAAAAAAAAAAAAAAAATAAATTTGTGTAAGAAGTGTGCATTTGCATGAATGGAAAGAAGGGTGTGTGCGTGCATGAGAGTGTTCCAGTGGCATCGCCGTGTCTGCGACGGGAGGCAGGCTTGCATACATTTGCACTGACTGCAAGACTCGCGGCCAGTGATCCAGTTGTCACAAACATTAGGTGTGTGGACAGTCTGAAAATGAACATCGCGTCAGAACGTAGGCCTAATGGATCGGAAGAAATTAACAGCACGAACCGCCTCCTGCCTCGTGTCTGAATGTGTTTTCTCTCAGTTGGCCTCTGACTCATGTTTAAGGGTATTACCATATTTCAGGTGCTAGTTCAAATTCGCACAATGTCTTCTAATTCTGGATCCTGTTCGATCTGGATCCCGAGTGTGTGTGTGTGTGTGTGTGTGTGAGACATGTGTCATGTTGCCTTGACTTGTGTGTTATAAAATGGCAGCTCGGTGCCGAATCAGTTCTCCCCGGTGATCACAGACACTCGTATCTAAGACAACACTCCCTCCGCAGGATGAGGGAATATTTGGACTGTTTGGACACGTGAGACCAAAGCTGTATCATGGATAGCGCCAATCCCACAGTGCATTCCTGCTGAGTGGGAGGTATTTCTTGTTTATTATCTGAGCCTGCTTACAAGGTGCAGGTTAGGATGGAGTAGGACTCAGCGTCCTGTTTATTTTCATACTGTGGCACCGCCTCGCAGAAGGAAAACACAGAATGCACCACACATTTGCAGCAACTCTTTGATACATGAAGTAGTTTATTTGTTTGAGTGTAGTTCTGAAGGCACACCTACACAAACTTCATCAGACCGGACTGAAGTGGCTGCTCAGTGGGAACGTCAGGTGCTTTGGACCAAATCGAGGAGTCAAAGACATACAAATCTGAGCTCCTCTTGCTAAATGTCTTAAGGGCAATAGGACTACAGCATGCCAGCAGCCATGTTTGTAGGAAAAATGAGCCTGAATCCTGAGGTCTTGAAATCCCCTTCAACCCGGTAGAAGGTTGAAGACCCCTCCCTTGTTTTTGGCTTAACGCAGAGCCCGTGTGGATCAGAGAAGTGCGTTTCTTACTGGTAATCACGCATGCAGTTAGGTAATTTGAGAATTAGCATTTCAGGCATTTTGGTCGTACAGTCCCATTACATGTAACCCTGAAGGAAATCCCTGTTTTTATTCTTTTTTTATCCTGCTTCTCTGCACCGCATTCCTGAAAGTACCTTCCATGAAAAAGTACCATTGAAATCCCTCCTCTGAAATCAAGTGAGAGAATAGTTTCGAGCAGCAGGCAAAGGAAGGAGTGGATAAGATGAAAAATGCAGCATGGACAGGGCAGACGGGAAAAGTTGGGACTCCACTCACCCATGTGAGCTGGCGATTAGGAGGCTTGACTGAACACTTTGTCTGCTGGCCTGTTTAGAGAGCGATGGCTGGAGAGAGAGAGAGAGAGAGAGAGAGGGGAGAATGAAAGAGGGAGATGTGAGGAGACAGAAGGGGGGGGGGAAATGTGAATGCCACCTTTCATAATCTCGCAGAAAGTGTAATGAACTTGTCAGCAAACGCTTGTTCTTCAGACAATAGCTGCTCGCTTCACTAAAACCTGGATATTTTTAATGCTTCCCTCGGAACGCCGCGTATGATCACAGCTGACCCTCGTTTCGGTACATCCGAGAATGTCAGAACTTCATGAGAATATGACCTTAACTTCTCTTCACTCTCTGCATGCATGCTGACTAGTTAGTGACTGAGCCGCCTCTAAGCCAATCTCAGACCCCCGCAGCTATCCAATCAGATTGTCTTACAGCACCCTGGGCAGTGGACATCGGAGATCGTCTTCTTATTAGTTTTGGCAAGGGCAAGGGGCTGGTGTGCGACCACAGCATAAGCTCACACACGTGACGGAATATTTTTCAAATCAGCACGCCACTATGTTCGAACGGAAGACAATACAATGAACCACATTAGCATGACTGTGCAGCATATTATCTTTACTCTGGCTTCGCAGCTCTAAAGCTCCTCGGACGGGCAGCGCTAACCGTCGGCCATCTCTTCCCGAATAGATGTTGCTAATGCTAACTCTACTCTTATGATAACATGTTGGCTTGCAGCTGTCTACTTACTGTCCTGTTCCCTGGCTCTCTGCTGTGTCATTGAGTTTGGACGACCGGAAGGGTGGAAGGCATGAGAGGAGGAGGAGGGGAGGCAGGCAAAAACTGAATGAAGGACAGAGAGAGGAGGGGGTGCTGTGTGTGTGTGTGTCAAAGCTATCTGTGCACAAGGAGGAGAGTTTAAAGGGTCAGGGAGGTTGTATACGCAGCCTTGATCCTCTCTGTGTTCATCATTTGGCAAGGAAAGCCTAAAAATCTTTCACTCGCACAGGCGTAATCTCAACTAGAAGACGCGGATGTGTTTCACATCTCAAGTAAAGGTTAGAAATCGGATGGCCTGGTCATCCAGAGGCCTCTGGCACTCATGTTACACTAGTTTGAGTTTCAGTGCTTGCTGCCTATTGAAAATAGCCATGTAGTCATACCCCACATGGCTGCATGTGATGTAGGGAAGATCTGTATTGCAGATTTTTGTGAATGTTGTCGCGATACTTTATTTTTTTTCTGGTACAAACAACAGAAAACACAGCGATCCCAGGCCTTTAGCTTCCCTCTTTTTCTCTCTCTCTCTCTCTCTCTCTCTCTCTCTCTCTCTCTCTCTCTCTCCTCAAGCCGTCAGAGCTCAGCAGAAGCTGCTAACTTTCCTGCCAGTGAAGGACAAGTGAGGGAGGGAGGAGAGAGGGTGAGAGGGGGGAGGAAGAGGAGGAATATGAATAGGCAGTGGAGTGAGTGCAAAAGGGAAAGTGAAGGGAGAAGAAGAATGAAAGGAGAGCGTGTTGACAAAGACACTCGTTCACTTTGTTCTCTTTTCTCTGATCCAAAATGTTCATTTATCCTCCATCAAAACTTCACCTGCTATGATTCATCAGTTTTTCTCCTTTTCTGTTCCATGCTTTCTCTCCCTCTAGTTTTCTCCTTTCCCTCCATTCTATTCATTGAAATTAGTTTGCGAGGGAAAAGGGGGGGGGGGGGGGGGGGCAAGTTTTTCTAATTGAAATTCTTTACAGGGTCTCCATGGGAATAGTAAAGTTTGTTGAGAGGGAAAGAAAGACAGCAAGGCTGAACGAATGAAAGGGGAAAAAAAAAGAGAGAGAGAGAGAGAGAGAGAGAGAGAGAGAGAGAGAGAGAGAGA
>NW_022280031.1:11343487-11346424 GCF_004355925.1 Anarrhichthys ocellatus
GAGAGAGAGAGAGAGAGAGAGAGAGAGAGAGAGAGAGAGAGAGAGAGTGAGACAGCAGGACAGAGTTTGTGAGAACTCAGACAGAGACCGAGCAAAGAATGGCAAAGAATTTCCTCCAGCGCCTCGAGAACGGGAAACATTCACTTCTTTTTCACCTTGATAGATTGTATTTCATTTTATTTTTAAACAGCGCCCCCCCCCCCCCCCCCCCCCGACTCCCTCATTTCCCCATCGCTCTCCTCCCTTCTCTCCCTCTCGTTCTTTCTCTTTTCTTTTCTCCTTTGTCACCTGTCACCCCTCCCTCTCCACCCTCTCCATCTGTTTTCCCCTCTTACTCCAATGCTAAAGAGGGACAATGGCACCCCATGCTGTGTAATGATGTGTGTGTGTGGGTGCATGCGTGTGTGTGTGTGTTAATATGTCGAAGCTCATCCATTCTCTGCTACGTTCTCACAGGTTGATGATGCCATGCTTATGTTTGACAAAACAACCAACAGACACAGAGGTACGTATGCAGAGTTATGATATACACACACACACACACACACACTCTCTCACACACACATTATGTTAATATGTGTCGACACACTAAGTGGGGACACCTACAAACATGTCCTTATTAATGAAAGGAGAAACAGCGTGATAGAGTCCCTGGGTGAACTTCAACAAAAACAAAAATAATTTTTCCTCAAGTGAAATGGAAAAATAAAAGAATTTGATATATCTCTGTACTCTGTACTCTGTCAGAGGGGTCAGAGTGGTTACATGTGACTTAACGAGACAAGACGATGGTAAATCTGGGCTAATGTTTTTGGTGAACCACGCCCCATCCCATATCCCCCATGATGCCAACAGCTTGATTGACAGGCAGGCCACGCAAAGGCCGGCTCTGATGTCTGTTAGCTCCTTGTGTTTAGAAAAGGCTTTTTAAATCCACTGTAGAGCTTTAAAAAGTTTCTGGGATATTTAATGTGGTCAAATGTTTGCATGAAAATATACTCTTTGTCGATTCTGTGTTTTTCCATCATTCTTTATTGGTGTATAAGCGTCTTAGTCACTGACCACAGCAAATGTGAACACTCAGAGAGGTCAGGTGTTGGAATAAGAGTCTGTTTGTGTGTCTTGCAGGCTTTGGATTTGTCACCTTTGAGAATGAAGACGTAGTGGAGAAAGTGTGCGAGATCCACTTCCATGAGATCAACAACAAAATGGTACGCATGTCAGCAGCAACATATTTCATCAACCTACAGGTTTCCATTGAAGAACATGTGTGGTTTGTATCACACAGTGTCGAGCATTATCTACTCAGTGATGTACGGATTTGTTTGAGCAGCTTTTAGTCTTCTGTGTGTTGTGATTTAAAGATCTGCGTTGTGTACTTCTGTCTATATCTCGGTGTTTGTCACTGAACGTATTCATCAACAATGGTTTCCTGTCACATAGGTGGAGTGCAAGAAAGCTCAGCCCAAGGAGGTGATGACGCCGACGGGTTCAGCCAGAGGTCGCTCCAGAGTGATGCCCTATGGGATGGATGCCTTCATGCTGGGCATCGGCATGCTGGGTAAGATTCAAAATCAGATATGGCAAATACATTGAAGTCTCCTTAAAAGGTTTTATTCATAAGCAGTAGGTGTTGTTGTTTAGAGCAGAAGCTAAAAACAACATGAACATTGACAGTAGTGGGTAGTTTTTTTATCCAATATGTCTTTATGTAATTTGTTATGTATTTAACTGTTTAAATTAAAGGGTAGTTTGGGTTATTAGTCAGATTATAGGCCTGTTTTCAGGCTGTAACCGAGAGGTTTGAAGGCTAAATTTGATGTACATCTTATTCTAGACCAGTTTTGTGCTTTTTCTTTTCATGCTGTAATACAAATCTAAACTCATGCCATGTTAGGAATGTCCTCTGTGGCTCCTTACATTTTGTATTTCTTCATTTTACCCATAAAATGTTCAGAAGAAAAATCCAGTTCACTCGAACTAAAATAGTCTCCTTGATTGTGCTAATGAATATCTGAGCCGATGCTCATCTCTCGTGAATAAAACTACGATCTATGATGTACAAAATGTAGAGGTCACAGACTGAAGGGCGATAGAGCTCTACACACTGGAGTGAAATATGGTTTTAAAGCATCCTTGTTGCGAAAAACAAACCACCGGGTGTCATTTGTGGAGGTTTGGCTCCCTCTCCTGGACATTTCACACTGTTACTGCATTGTAGTCGCCGGTAGATGTTAACTCATTAATAACATCTGGCTCATTCGTACGGGGGAAATGTAGCTGATGTTAACCATCATACGTCACCCGGATCCAGAGCTTCACTGTAAACTCAAAATATTCATTCAATTACATTTCATGAAGTTTGTGTCTTTATGTCTTCTTGGCTCTTTATTCAGCCAAGGTAACTAAACTGATGATTATTTTCTATTTCCAACAGGCTACCCAGGTTTCCAGACTACCACCTACACCAGCCGCAGTTACTCTGGAATTGCTCCTGGTTACACTTATCAGTTCCCAGGTGAGTCCACATACATCTAACATTTCTTGCACTCTTTATATGTCTTCTAACAGGAAGATAAGTACGTTTAAACGACACAGGCTGCAGCATGCAGTTGATGTTTACAAACTACAAGAACATGCACACTTAATACCATCTGAAATTATTTAAATTGTTCCTGCCTTTCTTTCCAAAACCTCCTCCTTCTTTAAAATATCTCCGTACGTCTTGAATCTTGATTGTCTCATTGTTTTCTCCTTCTATTGTGTTTATTTGATCTACTTTTGGAACCTCCTCTTCCTTTGCTCCTACCTTCCTGCCTGTCCTCACAGTAGATGTTGAACTTTCTGTGCTTGTGCTTTCCATGGTAGCGTTCTGCTGTGGCTGAATGTCTGTGTGTGTGTGTGTGTGTGTGTGTGTGTGTGTGTGTGTGTGTGTGT
>NW_022280031.1:11346434-11375456 GCF_004355925.1 Anarrhichthys ocellatus
GTGTGTGTGTGTGTGTGTGTGTGTGTGTGTGTGTGTGTGTGTGTGTGACTTTGTAGTCTGGCTGGGCGGATGGTGACTGTATTTACAAAGCGCTCTCTCTTGACCTTCTCTGTTTCTAGAATTCCATTTAGAGAGGACCCCCCTCATGACATCATCCCACCCCGCTGAGCTGGCAGGTCAGTGGCTCCTCATTCCTCCAAGAGCCCCAAGAAAGAAAGAAAAAAAGCTATTTAGCACAGAAGAGCCAAATGAAATTGCTGGCAAGGAAGTGATCGAGCATATAACTTAAATGTCAAACTATTCATTTACGTAAGCTTCATGAAAACTGTTAAAGCCTTTCATCGTCAAGTTGTTTACTAGATCAGTGGACCAATTAACTTAGGGGATAAAAAAGGCAGAAAATGCTTCCTGCGATTATTACACTGAATCAGTTAAAATGACAAGAAACCTTCTGTCTGTGAATCCTCTGGTTGTATTAACAAAGTGGCATATCTCACCACGAAGAGTCGTCTTAAAAGGTTTCCAGCAAAGACATTTCTCTTAAGACAACCGGTGCAGGAAAAAAATTAAATAAATTGAATGAAAAATAAAATTATAATAACCATTTGAATTTAAATTAAAACTAAAAGGATTTGAAAATTTAATTTGGAATACTAAGGTAAAAGAAGAATCACATTAAAAATTATATTTAATGAATTAAATTACACTTGAAATAAAAAATCAAATTCAACTAGATATAAATAAAATGATCAATTTGACTAATTATGAACAGGTGTTCACTGCCTCTATCTTCTCTCACAGCTAACGCAGCCAGTTAGGAGCTGCTTTAAGCTTTAGCATGTTTTGTGAACATGGCCCCTGCATCTCCAAGCTTGCTCATGCAGCTCTGTCTGTACACTGCCATCTAGTGGCTCTGAGTTGTCCTTGAGTTGTCATCCACCTTGTTGTTGTCATGAGCTTTATTTTTGTTCCTTATTTAAAACACGTAAAGTCAGATTTTATTGGATGCTATGGTTTTGATACCCTCCACCAGCTGGATTTAAATCAGATGACAGATGTTTGCACAGATGTCAAGTCAACCAACACTGAGCTGTAGATCGTGACTCATGATGTGACGTGAGAGCCATCCACAATGACAATGCAATAATTTGGTTTGTTTGTAACCCTCAGCCATTCCCCTGACTGCTTATGGACCAATGGCAGCAGCCGCTGCAGCCGCAGTAGTTAGAGGTACGTGTGTGCTGAGACAAAAACATGTGTGTACTCGTGCATATACTTGCCTTCGGTAGAATGTGTGTACATGGTCCTGCTTGGACAAATAGAAGAGTATTTATAGACGTGTGTGTGTGTGTGTGTGAAGCCCTCTAGTGCTGAAGCCTGACTTGTCTCCTCCATCTCTCAGGCTCCACCCCTTCACGCACAGCTGGTTTCCTGGGCACCAGCAGCCCTGGACCAATGGCTGAACTGTATGCCGCAGCCAACCAGGACTCAGGAGTCGGCAGCTACATGAGCGCCGCTAGCCCCGCCCCCAGCACAGGGTTTGGTCACGGTCTAGGGGTAGGTCATACGCCCTACCAAAGCGCACACACACACACTTCAATACATGCATGGGTACACGTATTATTCACAAATCTAATAGAAAGTGTATCCCCTCTTGTCTATGTACCCCCAGGGCCCGCTGATTGCTACTGCATTCACTAATGGCTACCACTGAGAAGACTCAGGTCACTGAAGCTGGGAGGGCCTCTCTTCTGCTGATGAGCCAATCAGAATGCTGGCTGCCCTCTGATGGCACAACCTGATTGGCCGGCCACAGGCTCTACTGGCTCCCTGTGGCTCCACCCACCGACTGAATATCTTTTTGAAATCCTGAACTCTGTTTTGCTGTACTAATCTCACTTCAACATAACTTCCCCCATCTCTCCTCTTTTGTCCTCATGTAGTGTTATAACTAGACCCCCCCCCCCCCTTTGTTATCCATTTTTTTCTTCTAAAGCTGAGAAAAAAAAAAAAAAAAAAATCTCTGAGGACCGGTTGTCATCTTCGACAAAGCCATAGAGGACTATTGTAAGTTTTTTTTTAATTATTATTATTTTATTTCAATGTGATATGTCGTTTCATCATGAAATCCTTCAAAAGCCGTTACTGATGTGAACAGAGAGAAGAAACCGTGAGACATGGGTCTTTGTCTGAAAACCATTTATAACAAAGGAAGAACAAAATCCAACAAAGTCCTCTTTTTAACTCATCGCGGAAACATGGGGAAAAAAAAACCTAAAATGTATATTTTGGTAGTCTTTAAAAACAAAACCTTTGTAATATTAATATTGACATAATAATGATAATCTGTAAGGTATTTTATTCTGTAATTGGTTTTAAAGCAATGTTTTTATGTCTTCCTGTAAGATATTGTACATAGACGTTGGGATGAGGGGGGGTGGGGGTGGAGGGGTGGAGGGGTTACCGAACCAGCTCGCATGTCATTGGTTGGTTTGAAAGGGTTAACAGCTATTTGATTGGCTGTCATCTACTACTACGTGTGGTCTCACTACTTTGATCGGTATGCATATGGTAGATATGTGTACGTTGTTGGCCAGTCGGCTCCAGCACTCAACGATAGCTGTTGAATAATACAACTTCCAGGAGTTTGTCTGGCACATCTGTTCAGTTAAGGTTTTTCTCACAAACTCATAACTTTGTCTGCTTTGCTTCTTGAAAAAAGCAACTTATAATTTGATCACCACAATGAACCAGATTTCTTGCATCTTCACTAGAAACTACTTTAGATTAAGATGACGGACCATGGAGGAGAAAACAGGGGTTTCACGGGGTGGGGTGGGGTTTGACTTGACTTCCTCTTTTTTGAAAATATTATATATATATTTTTGCGCGATTCACTTCTTAATGTTTGTGTTTTTATTGTTTTCTTTTTTTTTAAAATATTCTTTTACACGGTGTTCTCCACCGTGAAAACAAATGAAGGACATTCTCAGAGAAGCAATTGTAGAAAACATCACAATCATGTTCTGTCCTCTCATCGCTGTTCAAGGTGCATGTGATTGCGTCTGGGTGTGTGTGAGTGAGTGTTTGTGCGCATACATCAAGGTGTAATATGGAACTACTTTTGGCAACGAAGGAGCATTTCGATTGCCAATTTTTTTTGGTACTGAAAAAAAAAAAAAAGATCACCCTGTTCCATTGAGGCTCACCTGCTCCCCCCCCCCGCCTCCCTCCCATTTCATTTTTAGGTTTAATACATTTTTGCACCTCTGAAACCAACATATTATTGTTTATATACAGTCGCTGCTCCGTGTAGTGGTGAACAGAGGGGGTTTGGTCAGGGAGCCAGAAATGGAACAGGGTCTCGCTCCCGCTCGGCTCTGATACAGGAACTCAGTACAGATGCTACTGGCTGGCAGGAAAAGTCAAAAAGTTGGAACAAATTCAACATTTGCAAAAACAACAAGGCTGTTTGTTCAGCCTTCTTGCTGCAGGCTGTTTGATGTTCAGCACAGCAGAAAACGTCCTGATCCAGCCAGTAGTTCCTCTGTCAGACCGCCTGGGACACGACATAAAACTACTGCTGGACACCAACACTGTAACTTTTTAACTTACAATAAAGCAATAAGTTATTTTTTACCTTACAAATGAAAATAGTACTATTATTGGTAAAAGCAGACGACGTGTGGATAATTCTGCGGCATTAAGACTTATTTTCAGAAAAAAAAAGAAACTATATTTTTCTGTTTTGAGATCTTGTTCCCCTTGTATATTGATTTTAATGATGTCTTTTGTTGTGTTGATGTGAGGAGAAGGGCCATTGCTTTGAATGGAGCTTGTTGCTCAACATGAGCTCTGGTAAAGTTTAAGATTTGGGCTGTACCCCGCCAAGCTTTACAACACTGCTTTTCTTTTTTTTCCTTGTTTTATTTTTCTGATAATTTCAATTTTAAAATCCTAATAAATTATTCTAAAGCGTTTGATTCTGACTGGTTTTTTTAATTTTTGTTATAGAGTTGAATTTATATGCAGGCACACTGATGTCACACCAGTTGACCAACATTGGCACGCACTCTTAGTGGACTTTCTCTCAGGCTTCGTTCAGACTGCAGGCAAATCCAATTTGTTTCTCAAATCAGATCTTTGACAGAAGCAACTTATTTGCAAGTGATCAGATCGGATTTGTGTTTTCTAGACATCAGCAACCTATCTGCATGTTTTGCCGTGGTAACAACATAGGCGTCAGTAACAACGTGACTATGCTGGTGCCCAACATGGAAGACTCTCTGGTATACATTGCAATTAGGGGGAAGCAGTAGAAAGTGAATGCAGAGTGAAAGTCCCAGCAGAAAATGTATCTTGTACTGCTGCTCTTAATGTCTTCTGCAGCGCTCTTCTATAGCAGCATGGATTCTTCTCAGCACTTCAACACTTGGATTGGAATCGCATTTCAAACCCTCTCCAAATGATGTTTGGATCACATTTGCATAAATTGCATTTCATTAGTTTTTTTGCTGTCCAGACATGGCCTTATGAAATTTAAATCCTCCATTATGTAGGATTTGAAAATTTCTGACTTTGGAGACACCAAGTGGAAGTATTCAAAACGACATTTGACCCGAGGATACACAGCTCTCACACCAGAAGAGTGATATTCAGCAATCTGAATGTGTGACCCGAAGACAAGGGAGACACATTCTTTGTTCAGAAAATACAGAAAAGAAAAAGTCAGCGGTTAATTTTGACCGTAGTTGTTTGAAAATATGCCAAAAAGTTTTTTTTATAAAGAAGAAACAACCCTATTTCTGTCAGACAGATCTCTCAAAACAAAGTGTAAACCATATAGGATCCTTTTCTTACTATAAAATGACTGACTAAGTACGTGAAAAGCTACCTAAAGAAGATAAATGCCAAGTTTAAAGAGTGAAAAGTTATAACAAGACATTCAAGATGTAGTAAATGTGTAACTAGGACCAGTTTAACATGTGAAGTTTGATAGTTTCAACTGTGTTTTCAGCAGTTTTAAATTGGAGTGTAACTATTCCAGACAAAACACAAAGAGAGAGGAACATGGTACATCAGAATATCTGACCTACTGTGTTAACAACATTCATAGATGTTCCACGGCACTGAACCGTAGACAGGGATCCTTTCCATGTGTCAGCATGTTGTGCCAGCAGTGGTAAATAGAGTCTGATCCCTCACACTTCGTCTCAGGGCCTCAGTGTCCTGGATGGAGGCCAGCGGGGTTAGTGATCCTCTCCCACCTCTCTCCTGTTCCCTCTCTCAACCACAAACTTTGTTTTTCCAGCTTTGAAAGAGGACCACCACTTAACATATCAGACTAATCAACCAGACTGTTGAACTTCAAAACAAGTTTGTCAGAAGTTGGATTTAAACTGGCCTTTTGGGATCTACTTTTTCCACAGCCTGTTTGTAACTTTTTTAACCGTCTCTAATTTCTAATTTTCACCCTTCTGACTGCGTTTCTTTTCTGTCAGGTACAATGGCTCTAGGGGGGCTTAATCCGCAAGTTAAAAATTCCCTGAGTGGGAGTGTATTTTTCGACCGCGGTTCTATAGAGGAACCTCCACCTCCACTCCGCAGCTACCTCTGTTTGACTATTTTCACCTGTTTTTGTCCAGCATACCCCGTCAACATTGTGGCCTTGGTCTTCTCTATCATGGTAAGCGTGGCATATCATGACTATATATCATCTTACAGATGTACAGCTGTCAATGAGGAATAAAATGCATCAGAGAAAACAGAAATGAGTTCTCTCTTCAGGATGTTTACTGTGTCTCAGTTACACAGTGTTGTGAATTAATGTGTTGGACACCTGTTCTGCCCATCAAAATAAAACAACTTCATCGTCCGTTTTGGAAAATGAAACAAAATTAGCAAGTTGCAATCTGATGATATGAACATTCAGTTTGTGGCCAAACTACAAACTAGACTGATGTTTCCAGTAATCTGTCTGCAGACCCGTTCAGTGTTTTAATATTTAACATGTGACCTGGTCCCAACAGGTTAGAAAGCTTTAGATGACACTTTAAAGCTTCCAAAATGTGGTTAGTTTAAAGTGGTTATTTGCAAATTCAGGAGTAAAGGCATTAATTTGTGTGTGTAACACAGTGATTTCTTATTGTCAGTCTAGGACCAGCTATTATCAGGGTGACCATGATGGGTCGAGGCGGCTGGGCAGGAACGCTCTTTATGTTGCCGTTGCCTCCATCGTCATTGGCCTTCTCATCATCGCTATCTCCTGCATCGTTCATTTTACCACTGTAAGATACTCTCCCAGGGTTGGGCAGTATGACAGTATATTGTGACCGTTAACATGTGGATACTTTATTGACATCGATCTGACGAACACCTAATTCAAAGTGTCAATTGTATTCAAATTATCATTGGGAAAATGGGCATTTGAAATAACATGGCACATGAAATAATATTAACTTTCATTCAACTCTGTTATTATGAATATAAAAGATGATGGACAGTGTTTCCCTGACCAGTCATATTGTCTGTCCAGAGAATTGACCCGTGTTTTTGTTACCGCTGTTTAAATTCCTCCAGATGCAAATTTAAAAAATGCACTACAGAAATACACAACTGTTCTCCTTTTTAAATCTTTAAATCACCTCTGCCAATAGATAATGAGTTCGGTCATGTGTGTGCGTGCATGCGTGAGCATCTCTGTGTCTATCCACCACTAATCTCGCATTCTGCTGCACCAGACTGCAGGATATTCATGGCTGCATGCTCAAGCACCTCTCGTGGTTGCAGTGACTCACACTTTCTCAAAACACCTTCCATTGCCTGTTATTTACTGCCACTGATTGGCTCTTGACTCCTCACTCTCCACTCTTAAGCAGATCCTGGCCGGTAGGGGTTGCCAGTTATCACACAGCTGAGTGCATTGCCATAACTCATTCGCAGAGATGCAGACTGTGTTCGAACTTGTATACTAACGTACTGCATACTACATTCTCAATCAGTATACTACATAAGTCTAATCGTATTTGCAATATGTATGATATAGCACATTGTTACGCAAGACATTATGTAATCATACTGTGTAAATAAAAGTAAATTGTGCATTTTATGATATGACTCTGGTAAATGTGTCTCCTGTGGGTACCTAATTTAAAAGATGTTCTTTAATGTCCTTCTGTTTGTGTTCCAGGGGGATTTTTAATGTTGTGGAAGTAGAGAGAGGGGGAGAAAACTGTGGATGATAATGTCTGGATGGGCTCAGGTGGTTCGTTTACACAGTGCCATCTGCCAATGAAAGGACTATGACTCGCCTCGTGTTCACTTCAATCTGCACATCACTTCCTCTCATGTTTAATATTCTTCACGTGGACAATCAAGGACTAGACAAGCTGGTGAATGTGTACATTTCAGAAATTAACGTCAATAATGCTTTGAATTAAAAGGCAGCTTTCTACAAATGTGAGGGAAGCCATTGTTCACAGTAACATTTTGTTAGGCTGTGACCCCAATTTGAGAAATGTGTTTTCAGCGTTGTATTTTATCTAGAATGATGACAACAGATTGTCTATAACTTGATCAGTATACCTATTTAATCCATAAAGAAATACTTTTAGTTCTGCTAATACTATGTTGTTAAGTTTTATTAAAATTATAGTTTATTAGTAATTATATTGATATTTCCTGCTACAACAGTTCTATTCATTGTTATTACAATGTGTCATTAATGAATTGATTAATAAAATAACTTTGCTATGTACAGAACCAATTGTAACAACAGAGAATTTCAAATGTTTTAATGGTCTTTAGCAAACTCCTTATTAATCAGCTCTAAACATTTCTAGATTATTTCCTGCTCCACATCATGATTGTGTCTAAGAATTTCTGTATAAATAAACTTGTATTTTATTCATTTGTATTCCTTAATTCCTCTCTTGCTGTAAAAAAGGACTCAACCGATTTTATTTCACTTAACTTGTTGTAAATAATACGACTCGGCCTGCGGCTTCTTCTGTGGATAAGAAGGCATTTTTTTAAAGTGAGAGTTTGTAACCTTTACACATCTCACACATACAAAGTTACAAGCAAAATAACTAACTATTTACAATTCATTACAGTCAGGGCTTTAATTGCTACTGTCACAGGTGGTCTGGTATGACCAGTAGCTAATGGTGGCTAATGGCTAATGTTAAAATGTTCGGTTAGTTTGAGTCATTTCGCTAACTTTGTTACTTGTTTCCACGCTACGTTTATAGGTTTTATCATTTAGCATGATAAATATTTATCACTTGTGGCTGATGCACAGCAAAAGTTACAAAGTTTAACCGTAAAGTAAAACACTACCTTGATGGTGTCATCTCAAATGTAGCTATTTGGAGTGATTCTTCAATTTCTAACAGACAGTCTGCTTTACAAACTTGAGGCTGAGGTTTGAAAGACGTGAGCATTTAGCAGGCAGCAAGGGTCAAAGAGAGACACCACTTGATTGCAATACGGGAAATATAGAATCCAGCGGTTATGTAGTTTGACCCATACCCATCCAGCATACCCGGGGTTGAAAGTCAGTAACTTAGCCTTTGCGGCTTACGTTTTTTCAAATCTGTCTCTAACTAAAAAGGATTTCACCTTTTCTTGGCAAACGCAGGGAATATTTCGCCTTTGATTCGTTTAATCTTTCTATTGACAGAACTAGGCCGTTCCTGCTGTGATACAGTACCACACTGTTTCCAGTGTGGATGGACATGCCATGGCTCTTGGCTCCGGACTTTGCCAAATTTGGCACAATATTCATATCATATCAAAAAAAGTTAAAACAAACCAAAAGATCACATTACATATTAAGTCTTTGATATTTGATGCACCTGTTGCCTCTTAGACCCCTCACACCCCACCCCTCTTTTAACCTTTAAAATATGCTTAAAGAATTACGTACAGAAACAAACTTCAGCCCATTTGTAATAATTCTTTTTAACCCCAATTAATTTAGAAACATATTTCTAACCCTTAAGTACAACCTGCCTTGGTAGGACATCTTGTAGTTTGATATGTCATAGTATATCCCCAACTAAATATAGAAAATGTACTACCCCTCTGTGTTGCAGGTTGCACAGCACGTCACATGGTCAAGCAGAACTGGCCCTGTTGCAAGGTAACTGAAACATATGAAAAGTGTCATAAAAAGCAGGGAGGAAATACAGGGATGATTCAGATTGGTTCAAGCAGGAGCGGGTCCTGATCCTGTGTGTTTAATTCAATCTCATCTCAGACCTCATCTCAGTATTTTCATTGTTGCTATTGAACAACAACACTTTCAGGCTGTTTTCATACATTTATGTGAACAGCTCTCCAACGATAACCTTCCTGGACAGAGCAATTAACACCTACATGCCATCAACATAAAAACACGACATGTTTGCATTTTCACGTTTGATTTACAGGACACCAATCTCCCGTATGCAGGAGTAATTCAAAGCAGTGCCTCTGATGTAACAGGCCTGCTGCCAAGTTTCAGCAGTTATTCTAATGCACTTGGACAAATTAGTTTTGGCAGTAATCTTGTACTATTATCTTCCATTACTTGAAAGAGAACTGCAGCGTGTTTGTGGAGCCACCTCTTTGATGTCACACCAAAGCAAAACTCGAGAGAACGAGATGAAAAATGAAATGAGTGCAGGGATTAGGCGACTTGAAAGCACCTAGTGAGAATACTGGTGATCAAGGTGGACTTTGTGACAGGAAACGGATTACCTTACGCTATAATGATCTCCTTTGAATGAAAAATTCACACAAACAAAATAAATGAATGTAGTCTTCGTTACATTTTCTTCAAGAATTCATGCTAAATTAAAGATAATCTGATTTCCAGCATTGTGAGACAACTGCGTTTTTTCTTCTGTACCAGAATAATAAATTAGATTCTTTTCTTGCTCGCAATCAAAGCATCGGCTCACCTGATGCTGAGCTGTTGTGTTGCAAGCTGCACTATGGCACAATACATTTGGAGAGCACACCATGACTCACATGAAGTGCTCATAAATAGGCCACTCAAAGCAGCTGCAACCATTAGCAAAAGATAGAGCCTCCATGCGTACATATCCCATGACACATTCCTCCCAGGGAGCAGCAGTTTGATCCAGTGTGAATACATGAAAGAGAATAACTGTGGGAATGATGCACAGCAGGCAGGGAGCAGAAACATGCATTCAGGTACCTGATAGCCACGAAACTAAAAGTTTGTTATCAATACAGATTGTGTCCGCATTTAACAAACTATTTTACTTAAGCTGCATTAATAGATTTCTTTGGACACCTGGGGGCTAGAATCGCTATGGCAAATGTGTTTCCCTATTAAATATCCAGCAGACACGGAGCAACATCAGCATTCATTTGGAGGCATGTTTGTGACCACTTGACAACTGCTGATGCTAACGTGTTTGGCCCTGAAAAAGAAATAAGGCTCTTTAGCTGCTAAATGCTCTGCTGTGGTCATCATCTAGCCTTTAACTTTGTCTGTTGGCCGTTTGGTGCTGGGCAGGTGGCATACAGTGGGTTTTTAAAGCTGGATCAGGAAATGGCACTGACGAGAGCTGTGAGAGTAAACCAAAACAGTAAAGCAGCGGGCCTGAAAACCAAAACAACTACAAAAGTGCACTCAATAGAATGCACAACTCTGCCAGGTATGGCTCCCTCTCCCCTCCCAAACTAAGAAAACGGCGAGATGGCGGCAAAGGTAATAAAAATAGGGATGTCTTCATTTTGTATCAAGGCTAGCTTTAGTGGAGCATATCGGATGTGGAATTAATCTGAAGATCTTCCAATTCAAAGTAATGCCCACTACGCTAACAGCAGTTTAGCTGGATGGTTGTCAACAGAGATCTTATCATTGTGTTACGTTATGTAAAATAATCGAATTAGTCTTGGTGTGCTTACACACAGACAATGGGACGCTTTCCAGAGGTAGTAAAGCACTGACTGCCCGAGAACCCAAATGTGTTCAAATGACTTGAGTTTCTAAGTCAAAGTCAAAGCCTTGATTTAAACATATTTTTTCACCGTTTCCAACAAGTTGCAAAAATTAAATAAAAGCAGTTTGAATGCTTGTTCTGGATGTCTTCCATCGGCAGCCATGTTTGAACACAATTAGTGATGTAAAAACTTTAATTAATTGAGAAATAAGTTATAGATTCAGTTTATTTTGCATTCAAATAAGAAATTAGATGCACTGTTTGTTTCCATTGTATTGACCTTTTTTTGCTTTAGCTAGTTGCAATTTGTTCTCTGCATGACAGATATGACCTTTGAGAACACACAGGTGGTAGAACAACCACTGCCACAAAATGGGTCATGAATGTAGCACACGCACAGGAAAAGAAGTAAGAATGGATGATTCATCTTGGAGCATATAGAGTCATAACAAAAAGAATGTCTTTTAACATGATCTACATCCGGATTTAAGTAGTATACAGTACATCATGTCTGCTACGTCATGCATGTTATAGTGTGGCTAAGACTGAGCACACTGTTTAAGCAGTTCTTTAGATCCACTCTGAAACATTAGGCTTATTATCTCTACGAGTGTGGGTGTGTTTCAGCTCTAGGAGTCTTTCCGAGCAGCTATATATCTGCAGGACGGAGGTGTGGGGTGTGCTAGGGGAGATTACAAACAGTGTAAATACACCCAGATGCATCGGTTGGAAATAATAGTGAAAGAAAGAGAGAGGAATGGAAAACAACCAAAGTATTTATGTTTTGGTCGTATGTCAATGAACAATTGTTCTTAAAAGATATGAGATCTGCTCATTGAAGGTTTTTGTTTACACTTAGTTCAGACAAACATTGCTGTTGGTTCAATAGCTGTCTAAGCAAACCAGTTATCTTTTAATGTTAGTGAATAAATAAATAAAATGTTTTTGTATTAGGAACCTAATCCCATTCAAAACATATTTAACAAGACAGAGATTTAACAACAATGTCATAAATGGAAAGTACATGTTGGACTTTCTTTTCACTGTTTTGCCGACCAACCGACCCCGAGCCCTGCCCTCACACGCAGACTGGCCAATCACAGCGTAGCTTTGGTAAGCTCTGACCTCCTGTGCTCCATAGACTCTGATGCAATCATTTCAGATTGTCTTTATCTTCAGGCTGGTTTTGTGGATTTGGAGCTAGTCATGGTTCGACGTTGTGTAAGAGTGAAAGGTGACATACGTTTCTAAAATGTTATGTTTCTATGTAAAAACCTGTGAAATACGTTAGCGCATCATAAAGCTCCATGTTGTGAAGTTCTGACTCAGCTTTTATGACCTGGAATATATTTCTTTGTATCCAGGTCAGCTTTGAGTTCCTCATTCATGTTCTCATTTGAATATGTATGAACTATAAGTGACACATCTTTCTACATAAAGTCTCAAATTATGTTATTTAAGGATGGCAAGATTTGAGATTATCAGTCTTAACGTGAAAGCAGAACAGAACATTCTTTAACAGACTTGAACTGAAGAACTTGATGTCTCTGGAAACTTTTATCTTCTATCTAAAAAGCTGTTAAACATTAAGGAGTTGGCACATTGAAAACAATAAAGAGTTGATATTTCCAAACGTACTTTATATTGCATCTGTCTAAATCTGGCAGCAGAACAAGTGGAAAGAAAGGTTTCCCTCCCACATTTTTCCAGTTCGTTTTTCAGTGATTTAAACAATCATTCCACCGGTGCACAGCATTTAGATTTACAGGAAGATGACAGACGAAAGTGTAAGAAGTGATATTTTCTGCTGTTACAGGTGTGTACAGCTTTTTGTTTTTTTTCCTGGTCTTGCGTCTTTGCTTCTCAGAAGACCTGCTTATAAGAATATGTGTCTCTGGCGTCATGTTTTGGGAGCTAACAGCGAGTTACAGTGTGTCCTGCCTACACACAGCCAAGGTGCCAATCTGATGCATCAGGTTTTCTTTCTCAAAGCGAAAACTGACTTTGATCCCAAATCCTGCCATTTTGAGTGTATGTGTGTGTGTGTGTGTGTGTGTGTGTGTGACAGAAAGAGCCAGTGTGACAGTTTCCCAGCATTATCTGTCACATTCAGTTTAAATTATGCTAATTTCAGCGCTAGCACAAGTTGCCTTTGAGTGTTTTGGTATTACATCATGTAGTGTGTCACTAATCACAGTTTATATCAATAGGTGATATGGATGGACATAGATGAGTTTGACATGGAGCACACCCACAGTCTCAGAGGGAAGTCCTGTGTACTCTGAAGCCTGTTAGTCTACATACATGTTTTCCAAAGTCAATTCAAACTGTCCTAAACTTGCCAGTAATACTATTTGTGGCCTGTAGAGGGTCCTCAAGCTAAATGTTCCATGTGTCCCCTAGTACTAATCCTGCCCTCCAATAAGTTATAAACAGTAAACAGACATGGGTATAAATAAGCAGATTGTACATTCATGGTCTTCTATGTCGTCAAGAAAGCAGAAGAGAAGTTATAATAAATCAAACTCACAATGTCTGTATGGCACACAGAACTAACTATTTCTATATAGTCTATATTGCTTTGACAAAAACAAAATCTTATTCTGATTCTGTCAGATTTCATTAACACATTTACAATGCAACAATAATTAAACTTCACTGACTGATCTAAACGTGTACAAAAAAGTCTTTAAAAGTAACATGGTAGTACAGCACTTTTCAGCTCCCTGACTTTGTAGTTGAGACATTTGCCAAACTGTTTGTGTTTGACAGTGTCAACCTTGGTAGTGAGCAACTGTATAGTATTAAACTAATAGTATTTTACATGCCCCGGACACACCCCTTATCTTAAATCTTTACTTGGAGATGACTGCTCCTCTGTTCAAAGTTAGATTAAACATATCCCATTTGGATTAAACCACTAAAACTCATTTTAATTTACTCTCCTTCTTGCATACCAACCAAATGTGTGCTTACAAAGAGCACATACTGTTGTGTTACACGCCCCCAAAACAATGTAAGTCAGAGCAACTTGAGCAAAATAAAATCCCACGAGAGAGATCATTATGACTGATACAGAGAGATCATTAATCTAATACAGAAACCTCAGATGAAAAACAATCCAGCGTTTTCATTTGCAACAGAACATGATGTCCTAGTGGAGCAATTCCGTGCCTATAAACTCCTCACTCCACGAATGCTGCAATACTAATTGTTTATCTCTCTCTTGTCAGCTGTTTTTCAGCCTTGAAGACATCTTTCTGCTGCAATCATATTGTTAGCAGTTCATATGATAGTGTTGCTTACTGGAAAGAAGCATCAGGAAGAAAGAAAAAACAGAAACAACCATGAAACTTGGATTAACAAGGAAAAGTTCTGTATGAATTTAGCTTTGTACCATTTGTAAGATGTCCTAAATGTCCTAGATTGAGCCTAAATTTGTGTTCTTCTTGTAAAAGAACCCTCTGTTCCCAGTCCATGGTGTTGAACGGCTGAAACAATTTATTTGGAGGTACTCTGCACTGCGATGGAAGGCGAAAGTCATTGTTTTGTCTGACAGGCGGCTTTGCTTGTTCTCCATAACAACCTCCATGTCCACCACACGCACACTCCTGTCTGCAGAAGGCGCCCTGTGTAATTTCATCCAACCCATTCCCCTCTGCCTTACGCTTGATATCACTGCTAGCACAGCCCCTCCTCTAGTGCTCTCTCTCTCTCTCTCTCTCTCTCTCTCTCTCTCTCTCTCTCTCTCTGCTATTGAAGAGCTCTCGCACCAGCAAGTCCTGTCTCGTCTTCAGTTGTGTGCGACTGTGCATAGTGCAGCGGAGGGGAAAGGAAGAGGGTGAGACAGAGGCAGAGATGAGGGAAGAGGAAAGAGTGTGGTAGACAGCTGAAGAGGGAGCTGTAATCCATGTGAACAGAAACAGAGGATGGAGGATGACTGAGTTATAAAGCAGAAGACAAACTGTTGGCTGAGCCTGTGAGGTAAGTGAGCAACTACTATGAATCTGAGACTTTGCTCTGGCATGTGACAGCACACATGTAAAAAAGTCTTAGTGAGCTGACGTAAACGTCCAGACATTATGAAAGATGTTTTTTTTTTCACAGGACTGGAGGCAACCTGAGCCTCTTAAAATGGGACTTAATTAGACACTAAGTTAAGCAACGATACACAAAGGAGATCTTGTGATGGCTGCATTTTCAGACTCTCAGGGCAAGTTTTGAATTGTTTGTGATTAATAACAATCCGCCTCAATCTCTTGAAATTGCAAAGAGGGAGGCTCCTCTCCACCTGAGAGTTGAAGGTTGCACCAAAGCCAGATCAAACGATCCGTGACTTTATCAAATCCACCTGTCACACTCCGTGGGCAGCCAGGTTTCCCGTTAGAGCTGTGGGTGTATATAAGTCACTGAGGCAGGGGGGGGTCAGATTAGCAGATCAGACTGATTGATAAGAGGTGATTAGGGGTCTGGGTGTGATAGTGCTGTCAAGGTTTCTGCTTGGAAACAAACCTTTTTATGTGCGTTGTTTTGTGTGTTAACCAGAGAAAGAAAAAGACAAACGGGTTAAAGATTGACTAATAATAATATCATGCACTCATGCTTTTATAATCACTCTTTTGAGAATGCAGAGCAAGACTTCTGAATTGGGAACTTTTTCTTATTGCACATTAAGACAAATTGAAACTCAATATACAAAATATTGGTGAAAAAGAAAAGCTCCCACTCTCTGCCCTGTTGCAGGTTTGCCTTGTCTCAATTGATTTGACCATTAACCCACTAACATGATCAATAGATATGTTTCTGATGTTGTTTTGATGTTTTTATGAATTGAAAATGATGAGACTTGATAAGCACTGTCCAGGTAAAGCTCATTCACTGTCTGTAGCATAAATGTATTAACTATTCACACTACAAGTGCTATTCCAAAGTAAATTTATGGATATGCAAATATACCTAATGGGAAACTAATGTGAGTGCATTTTCAATCTAGTTCCTGATATTGTGCATCCCTATTAGCATATGGGCCGTCTGTTCTACAAATGTTAATTTGAAGGATTATGAAGAAAGATGAGCACATCAAATGTGTAGACGTGTGTAATAGTGTAGGATAGTGCATGTGAAACAAAAGAAAGCTGTGCAGAATCTAATCTGATCAAGAATTTGGGTTAATTTTGGTGTGTAGCTGAAGGCTTGCAGTGCACCAGTGGTGCACGTGGAAACAGGAGGGGATTGGGAGGAATCTATTAACATACATTACGAGTCTTCGGAAGTGGTTTGTGGCCAGTAGCACGGATATTATTGCTTTAAAAGCAGTAAATACTGACAGTTGTGGTAATGGAGTGGAGAGTCCAGATCAGCATCTAATCAGCGGAGAGCGTTCTCTTGTGTGTGATGTGCAGCGGTTGCACATGTGAAACTACAGCAGCCTGAGAATATATTGCGTGATTATTTTGCAGCAGCCTAAATGTGGTTGTGTTCAATTTAACGAGGTTAACCACAGTGCACTGGTGTGCATGTTTGTACTTTAAAAATGCACATCGGGGGCTAACGTAATTAAACACTCATCCTTCGACATATACCACCACACTAAGTTCCATTCTCAAATATAACATTTCACTTTCTTTTTCATCGGCATTAATTAGTTCCACCGCATGTCACTTATTTAAAAAGAAAATACATCACGTTTAAAAAATCAGGTTTGCCTGTTACGACCGTTATTTAATTCTTCCAAAAGACTGGAGAAGAACGCCGAAAGTAAATGCTAGGTGTTTAGTTTTCATTACAACTAAATTATGACCAGTGTGTTACCTGCATGCCAAATTAGTCGGCGCAAACGAGGCCAAACTGCCTCCTAAGTTACCATACGATCGGTTGCTGACAAGCAGTGTGACATTTAAAAGTGTTTCTTTCCTGAACAGAGTCTGGTGTAGTGCTCACTCCACATTACATCACCTCCAGCAAACAATGAAGGCAAAACAGCATCACCGATCTGCTTTCACAGAATATTCTTTAGTCTAGCTCAGCTAGAAACACAAAAACACAGAATCCGTCGACACGTTAGTGTGCCGTTCACTACTCGAGCTTTTTGTAACCAGTAGGCTACCGCCATCGTTATCTTGACCTCACCTGTCCCTCCTCTGCTCCGCATGTCTGTGAAGAGGTTAAGCCCCCCTGCAGAATTATGTATATCTGTGAAACACGAGAGCAGCGGGGCTCATCATTCTACAGCAACACACCACTGAATGAACACTGCCGCTAACTCCCTACGCATCTGATGAATGTTAAGACCTTATGTAATAAAGAATTAAAGTATGTTAACTGACTAACACAAAGCTTGTTCCTGCATCCCATTTCATACTCTGCTTGTGTTGAATTAGCCCTAATTCTTCTGTTTGTCCCTCTTTTACAGGCACTGGTAGGCATTTACTGGAGTTGCAATCTCTTGATGATCTCAGAAAAATGCCACGAGGCTCATCCGTATGGTGGAGTGGTGGTGTGTCACCCTAAAGAAGCTAAAGAGAGAAAAAAGGAGCCTTGAGGAGTTAACGTTCATCGCTGCAGTGCGAGGTACAGGCAGACTTCCCTGCTGTTGTCCAATCTAAATATTCAGCAGAACAAAATGTGCATCGTGCCCTTTTACAGTCACAATACATATTGATTTTTTCGCCTCACAATACCTAAGGCATTTAACTATAAGATGGGAATACAGTAAGTTAAGTCCACCTGTGGACATGAGTAATCATAATCATATAGATTCAAGCTTCTACAAATAAGTCTTAAATCAAGACTCACTCATTCCATAATAGTGAACTAAAGACATCATGGAACCAACTTAAAAACCTATCCTCTAAGTTGATCAACACTGGAAACTGCACTCCAGTCTTCATTATGGAATCTGAAGAGAGAATGACAGGACTGTCCACAGCTGCGTTGGTAGCCATCGCCTGCAACACGTTAGTCGCCATCCTCCTCCTTCTCCTCTGTCTAGTCCTCTACCGAGCCTGCGGGGTCCCGTCCAGCCAGGCGAGGCCGCCGGTGTTGGCTCCGAGTGAAGGAGAAACCCAGCAGGTGAACGAGCTCAAGTGCCCGTTGACCTCCTGACTGCAGAGGGATGAGTCAAATGCAGCGACGAGCGACGACCACCGTGCACTCCTCCGCTGGAGAGGGTACTGAGCGAGCACCGGGGCTGACTGCAAGCAACAATCAGACTTGTCCTTCGCTGGTTTTTAACGCCAGCTGCCGATCTGATGGCAGAAATGGCTGTGCCTCCCAGAGATAGCGAGGATGGATTGTGGGTTGACTATTTTTAAGCAGCTGTCACTTGTGGATGTGAATGTTTAGCATAGACACACACATACTGAGAGGGAAAGGACAAGGCCACAAGGATGGATGCAGGTTACACAAAGACAGAGAGAATGGAAGGTTCAGTGCACAAAGAGCGGCTGGCCTGTTGTTGGAGGTTTCTAAATATATCCTCTCTTTACTCTCTCCGGGAAAAAAAAGACAATACCTGTATATTGCTGAAAACAAGGACTTCAGCCTGTGTGGAGTGTGTGTGTCATTGTCACTCATAAAAAACAGCGATCTGTGAGGCATAGCGCCTGGCTGAGGGTGTTACATAAGGACACTAGAGGCTTTGTCGAGATTTGTGTCCTCTTCAATGCGGCCCTCACACTGACATCTGCTTGTGGCTGTACGTGATGGCCCACTCGCTCTGGACTGAATCACATGGATGCACGTACATACAGAGGCATCAATCATGTGGAATTCTACAGATCACAAAAATAAACTGCCCACATTTCCCCCCCCACAAATGATCAAGACTTAGGAATTGAACCTGTATCGCCAGTGCTGCAACTTCAGACTCAACAAGGCGTGTTGTAGAGTTAAAAGATGTGTATTTTAAACTTTACAATATCTTCAAGTAACGCAGAGTAAGGAGTACGTTATTTAAATATTCTACAGAAACACATAGTGTCGGCATTTCTAGGACCATTTTGTCAGGCTGGAGAATATCAGAATCAAGACATAAGAGAAATAGACCCCAGTAGACCAGAACACAAAACAGTCATGAAACATGTTGTGATTCGAGTAAAACTGTCTGTTTTAAGAGGAAACCTTGAAAAGAAGAAGTTCATACTACTCTGAAGGGTTCATTTTATTAGAATAGTTTACTAAATCAATGTCAACATCACAACAGATACATAAAAAGAAAATAAAAAGATTACAGCACCTCATTAAAAAGCTACTGGTGCCCTGTAAATAATATGGATGACATGTAAGAGTACTAGTACACAGGACATTTGCTCTGGAAATACTACAGTTGTTCAAATGTGCACTTGAGGTCCTTGGGGTAGCTTAAGTTGAACGCATAAATCAGTTCGAAAAGTATTACACATCCAAGGGTGACACTTGGTAGGTTTTGCAAAAATGTCAACGCCTTCAAGTACAACGCCAGTATCTTTAGGCTCTTCTTGAGGACCGGGACCTTCCCTCCGAAAGACGTAGATGCCCATCGTTGTCTGTGCAATCCCCGACACAGCCTCTGTCATCCCGCTGTCCTGGAGGATAAACACAGAGAACAATGAGCTGTGTTCCCATATGGTCACATTGTGATATTCCAAATTCTTAAGGCCCACTGTCTCGTAAACTGACACTTCAGATATAATCATTCAATGTACATATGTAAAATAATACATTTTTCAAAACTTCCCACAAAAAAAACGAGGAAGAAAGAATAGCTAAGTAGCTAACAAGTGCAAGTTGGCAAGCTCACGTGACAAAAATGTTTGCAATGCTGGACTTAATGGATTTGACCGTCAATGTATCGATAAAGGCGTGACACGATATCAACTGCACTCATAAAACATGTACATACACAGATAACGGGCAGATTATATAAGATGAGAGCAGATGTAATTTACCTGTTATAATCCAGGCTGCAGGTTGCTCTGAGGTAAGATGGCCGACAAAGCCAGCGTCACTCCCGCTTCTGAACGATTCCATTTCCCGTAGTGTATATGTAAACCAATCTCATGAATCTTAACTAATTGAATCTTGCTCGCTTCACAGCAAGCCATATTCAAACCATATTCATATGTTTCAACCGATTCAATTTAATTGTTGTTAAAAAATAACAGATTCATGCTGATTTTAAGGAATTTGAATAAACATATTTTTGAAAATATGAGTATTTCAATAGAATTAAATCGATGAAAATACACTATGCCATGATTCATTTTTTTGAGTGTGGCTACAATCATTTGTTACGCATTGTCTGTAAAAAGGAAGCCTGATTGAGCAGCCCCTCTCTCACTAAACTTGTGGAGATGAAGTAATGAATCTCACTTAAGGGACAGATTGCTGCATGTGAGGGAGCAGAGAGAGAGAGAGAGAGAGTGCACTGTGGCAGCGTTGAGCGAGAGCTGGGTGGTATTTTACTGAGGGACAAAATCATTAAGTGAGAGAGAGGAATAAATAAAAATGCAAAATAAAGAGGGACACTGCCATGAGTCAAAGCAAAGTTCTACCCATAGATGAGATATTAAAAGGCTTCTATCTCATCCCTGGACGGGAGCCCTGGACGGCTTGTGCCAGCCAAGATAAGTCATCTGGATACGGTCCATAAATTACAAATCTATTACGCTAATTTAACTCCCTGTTCGCTTGCAATAACTCTTCCTAATGACTTTTTAGCTTATGGAATTGTAATGTTGCCTGTTTAACATGTATTAAGTACTGCAGTATAAATAAATGCATTGATAAATGAAACGGAATCATTTATTAACAGCTTAAGAGAGATCAAACAAAAAGCATTTTTAATAAAGATATAGAAATATTTTCGTTGTTATGTTGATGGTGTTTACTGTTGCACACACTGTTCAAAAGACATGTTTTTTTTTTTTTAATGATCAAGAATAAAAGATTGTATCATGTTACTGTGTTGGGGAGCCTCAGCGGCCGCGTTTACATCTGCATTCAACATGAATGCAGATGTAAACGCTGTGATCGGCGGTATCTTCTGGGAGATAATTGGGATTAATAGACAGTTACAAAATATTGCGCAATGCTGCTTTTATATTGACACTGCCACTTGCGATTTGTGGGCAACAACGAATGAGAACAGAACAGACGAGATGAACACATTCATGCTGAACAGAACAGTGTGTTAAGTGCTCATCTAAAAGTGACCTCAGCGGCCGAATTAAGCTGTGCGGTGCTCTGGTTCCCTTAGCAGACTGAGGAGCTCCTCCATCTTGGCTACTTCCACTTCTGGACCCTTCGGCTGCACCTGACCCTTCTTGACCTACACGCGCACACACACACACACACACACACACACACACACAAGCACAGACACACACACACACACACACACACAGAGTGAGAGAGAGAGAGAGAACATTTTGCATATTTGCATATTACATATTTTGCTTACCAAGCACTTAGGAAGACCACAAACCCAGCAGGCAGGCAGTTAACCAGAGGAGAACACAACACAATCAGACATAAACTGAAATGGATGTTAAAGTCAATAGCAGCAAAGAGGTTACAATAATCAATTATATAGTCATTTCTTTCCACCATGTTGTGATGTTGTTTGAAGACATGAAGCTACTGCCTAAAGGACACCACTGCAAAAGGCAAATTCAAACAGAGAGTGTGTGTTGTTCTTATTGGCATATTAAACACTCCTGTGCATAGAAAACCACACACAGCCACTTAAGAGCTATAGCAGGAGGTCATTCTACCTCTGTTATAAGGGTATTTAACGGGCTCATCATTATCAAGTCTTAGAATGTCTATATTATTTTATGACATTTATATAATGATATTACAACTTACTGGATATGGACTTGTATTAATTTCATGAACAAAGCGGCCATTTATATTGACTTGCTTTTGCAGAGAGGCAGGCTACCAGTGGCGGGTCGTGCATTTTTATACCTGGGCCTTCACTGCTGCCACAGCTACGGTTATTATTTGTTTCGTTTAAAAATGAAGCTCAACACCTATAGATCCACTAACTGCAGAGAACACGCCGAGAGTGGGTCTCCTCTCTTCTCTGACTGCAGCGCGAGGCTTCTGTGAGAGTACCCGCCTGTGTGTCCTTTGGGGCGGCGGGATTAGCCGTGGAGAGACACAGAGGTGCACACTCACTCACTCACTCACTCACGGACGGACTCATACACAAACTCACACATGCAACAGATCACATGATCCTCCTGGCAGGGATGATGATGATAACGATGGCTCGTTACATTTAAGTGTCTCAGTAAGTCATAGTGAGCCAGCATGCACGACACCAGGACCACAATGGAATGTAGCTATCATTAATGCTAATAGACACACGAGTGCTTTTCCTAATATGACATCCCATAATGGCTGCTATGTAATGCTAATATAATCATCTATTGTGTGTGTAGTATTTTTGCATTGAAGAATGACAAACGACCTGTATGCATACTAAAATATATTTCATGGATATATTTTTGAGTGCAATGTTGACACAATGATGGACGCGATCATCCCATGATGGAATATACAGTACAGCTGTGGTTTTGACACCAAAATACACCGTAAGTCTTAATTTGATGTCTGTGCACCTTTTACCATTAAATCAAATTCTTGTAATCACAATAGTACACTTTAATTCGTACATTAATATCTTTTTAATAGATTTATGTTTAGAAGTGTTGCAGTGACAAAGTGTGACTGACGCCTCAACACGGTAGAAAGAACGAGAACTCCTCCTTTGAAGCTCGGAAAATGTAAATCGATATTGTGGTGTAACTGTTTTGAAGTTTGAAATGGATACAGTGAGTGGGTTGATCCAGACAGACAGCTGCGTTCCCGAAACGAATGAGCATCAAATCTCGATGCAACATGATATCTCTGCCATGATTAATGGCTCAATAAAGCTTCCTCCGTAGTGGAGACAAAGGCTGTTCAAAAGTATAATCAAAATCATATAAAATCATCTTCTCTCAAGATGTTAACATGTGTTCTGATTTATTTTCTATTTTCTTGCTGGCTTGCTTACTGCAGCAGTAAAATCCAAGACTTGTGTCCGCTCATTTACTGGCATTCAACATGAATACAGATGTAAACGCTGTGATCGGCGTTATGTTCTGGGAGATAATCGGGATTAATAGACAATTACAAAATATTGCACAATGCTGCTTTTATGTTACACTTGCGATATGTGGGCAACAACGAAAGAGAAGAGAACAGATGAGATGAAAACATTTATGCTGAACAGAACAGTGCGTTGTGTTGAACACAGACGGGGGTAATTTGATGCTAAGTGCTCATCTAAAAATGATCAACAGTTGGAGTGTGTGTCTAAAGTTGACTATAACGTGGACTTTCGGGGACCTAATATTGTGAAACAGTTTCAGACCAGATTCAACCTGAAAGTGAAGCCTGCATGAACGTTCTCTTTCTCCAGGATAACACCACGTATCCACAGTTCTATAGAGTTCTGTGTGTGTGTACAGCATAACAACAGGCACACCTGACACTACCTCTTACTGATGGTTGCCCTCAGGCTTACAACGGGGAAATAACTGCTCACTTCAGCACAACAGAGCATTCGAGAACATCCTGTGGTAAACCTTTTTGTTTTCTGACACTTAAAGTCAGAGTTCTGACATTTGACCTCTCATTTTAGAAGCCCCCAAACAATTAATTCATTTCGAGGTGCACTACAAGACAACAGAGGTTAAGTGGAATTTTATGGTGAGAGTAAATGAGCCAAGAAGTTGGACTGCGCCGACAGCCTTACAGCATTTTGGGGTATTTTAATGCCCATTGAGCAAGTTTTAGAGCGCTGCAGTGCCAATTTTACAAGACATATTACTAATAATATTTGCTGTGGGTGTTGACCGCAGTCAGTGGTGCTTAACTATACAATTACTCCCCAATTGTACGCTTTAGGGCTACAGTCTGAGGTCTGAGGCTAATGAGGTACCACTGGATGTGTGTGTGTTGCTATGTTGTACCCATTCAAACTGAGTTATGCGAGTGTTTGAATGAGAATTGTTTATGCGTGTTGCACCCAGGCACTACATTGCAGTGTATAATACACAAGAATGCGTTGTGAAATAACTATGTATTTCTCTAGTCATTAGAAGGTTTTTTTTCTAGTTTACATGCACCTATGTGGCCAACACAAAGGAGCACAAAAGAAACGTCTGGAGAGGTGGCAGAGCAGACTCTAAATGGGCCCTGACTAAAGTGTTGTGACTCAGCGTGCCATTAGGTTTCCTCCTGTGTTTAGTAGGGCGGCTTTGATTACTCCACAGCTCATTAACCATTGTCACTGGGTAGCAACAGAGCCCTCAGTGACTCATCAATTGTGAATGGAGTAAAGTGGAATTTAGTTTTACTGTAAACAAGTTGCTTTGAATCCAAAATATATTTCAGCTTTCTTTTCTTTAAGAATATTTTCCCCACTATGTCTTCGCATTCATTTCATTGCCATCTGGTGAAATTAGTTCGAGGTCAGGACTCATGCAAAGGAACAATAATACAAAAGGGCAGACATGCATTCAGATGATTTACAGATAAGATGGTATATAAGGTGAAAGAAGTTTTTTGAATGTTATCAGCTGATTTAATGGGCTTTATCAGCGGTCATCACTATCAAGTGATAAGTGATCACTAATGCAAGTGACGTATGGTTTCACACAGGACTCAAACAATGGTCCTCCAGGTGAAAGTCCTGTGAACGTTTGACCCATCCATCGCCCCTTATGGGCCCCATTTTCCCCGGGCGCCTGTCATGGGCAGCCCACTGTTCCCTATATCATTACATCACCTCACTTCCACCTTAATTTCCTTCATAATTATTACAGTGAATAGAGGTCAGTGCGTCTTCTTGTTTTTGTATCGATGATCGAACACATGATAACAGCTCTCTCAACCTACTAGTAGCTGTAGCAGGCCCCATCTAACCTACATCTATGATGCTGATAACACCCATTCAATTGACTGTTAACATCCAAAGCAGGGGGCAAGAACACAATAAGACATTCAAATGCAATGGGAACAATGCAGAACACACTTCTCCATAGTGCTGAAAGTGGCAGAAGACTTGGTATTAAATTTGTAATGTGGACAAGCTCCATTCGTATGTGCCAATAGAGCCTCGTTATAAAGACAAAGCAGCAAGAGAAAAAAAACACGGAACGGTAAAGCAGCTGCAGTTGGAAGGATTAAAATGGGCATAGCTTTGAAGTAAATTAGCTCAAACAATTCCCTCTCTTGCAACTCGATTAGATTCTTACCTTGGGTTTCTTGCGGAGGTTGGGGGAGAGTTTGAGGCTGCTGACATAGCCTCGGTCATCACCCACAGTGATGATAGGATGGATGGGATTAAACTCAATGTGAGTCAGCTTGGTCTTTTTGGCCACCACCGACTGCTGGCAGATGGCCTCATATTTGTTGACGCTGAGGTCAAAGACATGAACCTGAAAAAGACGAGTAATCAAAAGAATAAACGTGTTGTTTATGAATCTTTTTTTTGTTACAGTTCTGACCCACTGAACTGAGATTTCAAGAGTTTGGCATCACCACCAACACTAAAAACTGACCCATCTTATTGACCACCATTATTTAGGCCGGAGGACTACATCATGTCTGAAGATTCTGAAGGCTAGATCTGTTGCTGCTATTGTATATCTCGTGTTTGTGTTGTCTATTAAGGAGCCTGGTGGAGCACAAGCCTCTGCAGGGATGCAGCCTGAACATCTGGTGCAAAGAAAGGTGTTCCCAGTAATTCAATGAGTGTGCACTTCTGTCAGTATGTGTGTATGTATGTCAATGGTGAATGGACTTCCATTGATAGCATGCATATCAACATTCACACACACACACACCCATACACAGAGGCTGCCATCACAAGTGCCACCTGCCCATCAGATCTAAACTAATGCAGATTCACACACACTCAAACACCGATGCCGACAATCCACACTTCGACATGTGGACGTGAGTCGCCGGGGGACCCAACAACCGATCTTCCGATTAGAGGACGACCCGGTCTGCCTTTGAGCCACAGCCGCTGTGTGTTTGTCTGTGCTGGCATACAAAACCATAAGCATCATTATCCAGAAGGGACCAGATCACAGACATTCTTTTTTCAGCGTATAAGTGCATTCAGACAATCTGTCCAGCAACGAATAAGCCCACTGCAGAGCACGGCCCACTCCTTTTACCAGAAAGATGACTGTGCCCGGGCTGTTAGGGTTCACACCGTGTATGTGTACCAACACCACGTTAAGCACCACAGTCACTGACAACCAATCATCATATTCTACCAGGGTATGAATTTCTGTAACCTCCATCACGTCAGCCATTATCTGCAGTGTTTTCCCTTTTGATATATGAGCACTAATGTAACATTAGTCATACCTGATTGCAGTACACACTGATTTGTAATTCACACAAGATACATTTTACTGTGTTGAAATGATTGGCTATAATTTATTAAACCTACACTGTAGAACATATTCATTTGACTTGATTTTAAAATATCAAATTGTTATATTATTGAGGCAGTTTTTATTGCTTTAGGTTGATGTTGTTGCATCAGATCTAAAAAACCGAGCATGAGCTGATGCAGGTATTCTAACTGAAATTTGAAGCAGTCCATGTGCAGAAGGTTAAGAAGAGCTGCACACAGAGCGAATATGGATTTGGAGTCTAATCACTGGAGGATAAGCTTGGACTTCTCATTATTTCATCCTGACACTTTATTTCATCGTTTGGCACCTCAGACGGAGAGGCAGTGACAGAGAGAACCAAGAGATATTTGTTTGCACTGCACAACTCAGTGTCAGTTCTACACCTCAGCTTGCCAGGCAAGTCATTATCCTTATTAACACATGTACGCACACACGCACGAACGAACACACACACCCACACCCACACACACACACACATGTACGCCACTGTGTCTCTGACATTCTGCAGTGTGGCAGCAGCAGCAGCAGGCCAGGTTTTCATCAACAGAAAACACACGTGAGGGGGCGCACAGCTCATGCTGAGTCACTCAAGCTCTATCAGACACTCAGAAAACAACAATGTACTGCAAATCATGCCGACTAACATCATGCACTATATGACCGCACCAGTGAATGTGGAAATTCTGACAATATTCTGCCATTCTTCAAAATGTGACAGTGACCAAAGAGCACGTTCAGCCTCGCTTTGGAACTGAATGTACGATCATTATTTAGTGGATACAGTTAATTCTGCACAGCCCCGTCCCTCAGTCCCATCCCTCAGCTTACAGATGACATTTACACCTCGATATGTGGCATTGCAGCAAATACTAATATAATATCTATATAACATCACGAGCTCACAAAGTCTAAGCAAGCACATGCTTAAAATCACATTTGAGTTCAGCACACTGAGGAAAAATAGATCAGCACTCTGACCTTGATCGACTCCAATTTAATATTCTTGTCTTTGCCGCTGCTTAGAGAGGAGAGGATATTGTTCTCCTCTTAATGTATGCCAACTGATGAGCTTTTAATGAGTTTTTTAATAGCTGCTGAAAGTGCTTTTGATCCAGTTTCAGAGGATAAATTACAGGACTGAGATTTAATATTCTTTCTAGCAAAGTCATTTATTTAGTTTTTTTTCTCTGTAGAGGATGTATACAATTTCTAAAAAAAAACTGGTGATTTTATACTGTGTTTAATAATCTGTCTGTATACATTTAGCCATTTAGCTTGTATACTATAAGGGGACATTTCATTTATGGTTGTGAATTTGGTAAAAAAATGTTTCTTCTCTTCCATAACTAATCAAGACTAATGTTTGGTTATGAAATATTTTGGGTAATCATCTGTACACTATAGTATGTATTGAGCCTATGGGGACTGAACTCTGGCATTGGAAAGGACGGGAAACACACACACACACACACACACACACACACACACACACACACGCACACACACACATACAGTGTCTCTCAAATTGCTCAGCTCTCCTTTCCTTTTTTATCATTCTCACTCGACTTCACTTGGCACACTGGACAGGAAATGTGTCAGACAAAACACTCTGGACTTTCATAGCATGGTGCAGGCTGGTGCGAAGACAAACAGATGGGGACAGCTTGAAGCCATACTAAGAAAATATGCGAAGATAAGCAACAAGGCATCCACGGAAATGACTTTTGACTGGAATCAATAACCACTGGCAGGGCAGGAGCCCGCCTTAGTCACAAGAAACCGTGTTTGAACAAACTCAATTGCCTGAGGCTATTCTGCATATAAACGTAAAACACTTCAATGTACAATCAATGCTGTGAGGTTCTTAATAAATCTAAGTGAGAACATGCACTGTGGCTTGAACCAGAGTACTCTAAAGGCCCAAACAGGCATACGTATGAACTGCTAAACTTCTACGTCAAGCTGAGGGCTGCAAAATGTAAGTTTAGGCGGACACTTACCGTTCCATCTGTTGTGACGGCAGCGAATACAGTGGAGGAGTATGGAGCCCAGGCAACGTCACCAACAGCTGCATTCAGATCAAATGTGAACATTGGAGTGCTGACAAAACACACAGATACACACAGTCAGTCGGGAAATTCCATTCTATTCAATAAAATGCTAAGAAACCGGGCACACACAAGTCTTCTTCAAATATTAAGGGAAGTGTGTGTGTGAGCGAAATAAATGGAGTAGGCAAAACGTTCTATTTCAAGAGGCAACACAGAAGAACCGACTTAGATGCGTACATGAAAGCAATTTGCACTCGTAGTTTGTGGTTAGTTGGTGTTTGATTTACTAAGGCGGAAACTAATTACACATCCAACACCTGAGACGGCCTTCTGGCCACATTCTGCAAGTGAAGCAGAGCTCAAAAGGCCCTATTCAGTGGTAGATGTCCACCATCAGCAAGCTCTGAGACATAAATAAAAAACGTAGCAATGTTGAAATGTGAAATCAAGAATGCATTCAAATGAGCGCTTTTTGAATGTCAAATACGGCCACACACACACACACACACACACACACACACACACACACACACACAC
>NW_022280031.1:11375466-11393093 GCF_004355925.1 Anarrhichthys ocellatus
CACACACACACACACACACACACACACACACACACACACACACACACGCACACACAGCCTCATCTATATACACCTATAGCTGCTCTTTGTTTGAAATGGACATGTTCATCTATGACATTCATTTTATGTCATTTATTGTTTTGGAACTATTTCAGAATAGTTACACTATTTACTGCAGTATACAAATATTCACACATTTGGAGTATTTTATGTGCAATTCTGACCCCCACAAATTGTATGAAACTTAGAAAACAAACCAGAATGTAAACCGTAATACATTCTTGCCCAAACCTCCCTTATTGATTTTGGGCAAGATGTGCCTCAGATGACTCAGAAACTGTGCTCCCATGCTGCTGTGTGATAAATGACATGCACTCTGGCAGGTGTAGAATATGTCTGAATCTGGCCCAGAGTCTTTTACAGCAGAATGACACTGCACATACTGCACATCTAAGAGTCTGGGCTACTGCGATCCTAAGACCTTGTCCAGGTTTATCTCTAGGCTGAGGGGAAAATCTCAACCTTTTGTGTAGGTTAGCTAACTTGATGCAAGTCTCTTCTATTACGACTTCAGCTCATTCAGGCCTGGCTAATACCATGTGACGGTTTTACAAGCAGTTTTCACCGTAAAGCTTTCACACACTTCTAAACAAGTGCGGCAAAGTTTGAGAAAATGTGTTGGATCCAGTCAGACCCTCTCCTGGAAAGGGAAATGTCTCGTATCTATGGGGTGTCATGGATCATTCTTAAAAACCTTGTCTCTCATAATGGGAGGATGATTACTATCATTATTCAGTCGAGCTGCCTGAGCTGACAAGAAGTGGGAGGCACTGTGGGTTAGTCAAATAAGCAAGGAACATGATGCTATGTGAGTACAAGGTAATAAAGACCAATATACTGGAATATAAAGGAAGGGTTACAGGAATGCTGATTATATTGTCTCTGAATGCACATAGACATCTGAACACAGAGAATTAGTGATGTTGATAACCATGAAAATAGAAATACTGCATAAAGTTACAGTTACTATTCTGTAACTAAGCACAGCATTTAATTCCCATGAGGTATAAATGACAAATGTATCATTCATCTTCTTCCAGACAGGTACTTTTACCTGAATAATGTTAACATAACATATAGACAAAATAGAATATATATATATAATTCCTATAGCTGTGATACAATATACAGTGTGTAGAGTGATGCAATATCTACAGTAGCTGCACGTTTCACTCTTTCTCTTTCAGTTTTCCTACTTGATGGTATGGTCCCAGATCTTGACGGTCCAGTCTGAACTGCAAGAGATGAAAACCTTTGGGTGGAAGTGGTTCCACCTTATTGCCTCCACTGCCGTGCTGTGGGCATCATACGTCTCCAGGAACTGGCTTGAGTACGTTTTGGAGCACTAGAGAATAAAGGCATCAAGGCAAATATCAGTCTTGATTTGGGCCAAAGTTGATGGTATAAACACAGATTTGCCTTTAAAATACCATGTGATAGCGCACCAGTCCAGTATTAAATTAAATTAAAGTTTCTGTGGTAACACCGTTCCCACTCAGCTTAATCAAATCTTGATTGTAATCCAAACTGTTGTTAGTGTTTCTATATTGTGGTTAGTAAAAACAAATTGTGTGGGAATAAAAGAAAAAAGAGGCCTAACTAGACATCAGTATGACTCAACAAAGGTAGAAGTATTTGTGACTAGTAAACAGAAGGAAAACATTTTTTTTTTAACTTTTAACTTGAATTTGTGATCTACTTTTGTTTTCTGAGGAACTCTTAGAAGAACTAGATTAAAATATATATTTCTTGAGAATGCTTTATATATCTGAGCACATGATAAAAAGTGGATGGAAAAGTCTTGCTGTGACATCGCTGATTGGAGAAAGGCTTGAAGTCAAATATACTTGACCGTTTTAACCTAAAGAGAACAATATAACCTTCTCTGCTTCAATGTTGAATTGCCCTACACATTTACAGTTTGTTTGCAAATGACAGAATAGGGTTTACAAAAGCACCAAAACAGCAGCAGAGTTAGATTGCAGGGATACATTGACTGGACAATCTAAGATCAAACAGCTGGACAGCTTGTGGGGACAGATGTTGCTCTCCAAAGCACTGACAGCTTGATTGTTTCCTGCAGCGAGGTGAAAGATTCTTAATCTGGCCTCTCCCGGGGTTTCTGTGCCACTGAACCTTGAGGTGACAGACAGAACGTATTTTATCACACATACCGGCTGTGTGTCTGCTCATATGTCTGCAAGGAGGGTTAGGTATATGAAGTGATTTCTCAGGAGTGCAGCCATGGTGTGTCCCTATATACAGCCAGTAAGTATCTAAGCCACAGCCATCGTAGGAAGTAGACAAATCAGCCTGCTGCTTCACTTGTGACCTTAATTGTGTCTTGTAGCACAAAGCTACCAACATGCAATCAAAAAGGCTTTAAAAGTGTTTGATTACGATTAAGACTAATGAATAAGATAATCATGGATGTTATTGCATTTCAGATTGTCTAAGTCAGGAATTCAGGGATAATATTTGTCTGATATGAAAGGAAACTGATCAAATCTTGAATTAAATCTTGTTTAAGCATCTTCCCCCTCCTCTCCTCTCTCCCCGCATCTCTTCCATGGCTGGAGGTGAGGAAAGGAACCGAGGAGACACGATAGTATATTGAAAAGCACCCTATGTGTGTGTGTGTGTGTGTGTGTGTGTGTGTGTGTGTGTCGTCCTGGAAAAAACTTCTGTAGCCCCAACTACCACAGAAGCCGGTTTTAGGCCCCCCCCCCCCCTCCTTTCTTCTTCCCTCAAGCACTAGATTTAATTTTATAAACATCAGCCGATATCAATGATGTGTGCATTAGTCACTGAGCTGTTTTGAATTGAATGAGGACACGGTGGGAAACCGGAAAACGATTGAGACTTTTATGAGTGTCTTTCTGCCGATGGTAACAAGAAGATGAGGAAGAAAAGCATAGAGGAGGTGGGAGGCCAGCCAAAAACTAGCAGCTGCCTGATGTGGACAGAGAGAGCCTCTGCTTAAGGAGGCTCATTAAACGCTTGATGTCAAGCCTGCCGGGCTCCCAACGCACCACATGGACACACACACACACACACACACACACACACACACACACACACACACACTTAATAGGAACTTCCTAGCATGTGCACCCTCTGGAGTGCAAGCCCAGCACGATATCTATAAGTGCACCTCAAACAAAATGAGCTTCCGTTTTTCAGGGCAGACAGTGTGAAGACCCAAGATGATCCTAATGTCATTTAGGGGTGGTGTAGAAAGAAAACACATTTTAGGGATAAGGCTTTGCTGCACAACATCAGCAGAATTTTTTAATGACTTTTCAAAAGTAAATAAGTTAACTAAAGTTAACTTCGAAAAACATTTTCTTTGGTTCTGTATGTATACATAGTGCTTTGTGGTTAAAACTGGCAAAAGATAAATATTATATATATAAATATTATATATAAGATATTATAAATTATACCATGATTCTTACAAATCATCTTTTGGTCACATGAGATACATAATACGGTTTATTCCCACAGTAGTATATTGAGCGATAGTAAACATATTGGGCATGTAGTGCAAAGTATGTGATTCCGGATGCAGCCTAGGATTTAAAAGCAGCTTAAAGGTACATTAGGTCAGGGCTAGAGAAAAGTGTCGCCTGTCAAAAGGGCCCAGTAGATTTATTACTGACCCTGTTTAAATAGTTGTTTTATCGCCTTTAAATTGGCCCTCGGGATAAAAGGTAGCTGGGTGGAGGGAATTTAAGCTGATAAGAAGGGTGGCAGTGGTCGGGAGGTATGGGTCATCATGGTCGATGCATAAGTAAGAGACAGAGTGAGCCATCGGCAAGCTTGTACAGCCTGTAAGGCCCAGGTGAATTCGATTAGCTGACGACCCTCCCATGCCAATTGCCTGCTGAGGTTGGCCATTTTTTTTTTTTTTAACCATATTTTGACAGGAATACTGAGCTTCCATCGGGATGTTCGCCCAACTTAAAATATTATCTCTATTCAAGGCTTGTTCTGTCTGTCCTCTTTCGTCTAGTTCCTTTGTCAGTGGTCATTCACATGCACTCTGGGTGGCTCCACTGTTGCTCCACTGCATAATTGATACACTGCCATCTAGTATTGCTGTTTATCTGAAACTGGTTCTGCGTTAAAGCGAAACTAAAAACTAAAACATCAAGTTATACTCAGCATAATAGTTGTAGAATACTACCAAATAGCTACATGTTGACGCTGAAGCTTCAAACAGAGGGAAAGAGGAGGACAGCTAATTAAGACACCTGTGTTCAATTGACTGAAACATCTTTTCATTGAATGTACATCACCTGCTAAAATATTAATACATCCGTATCAGTACGGGATTATCTCAAGCAAATGTCAAGTCTCTACTGAAATGATCTAATATCCGTGATTACCTGTGTGTTTATAAATCAATCTAAAATTTATTAGAATAATACAAAGTATTACACTGAATGAAAGTTTAAAGTATGTCAATGAAGTGAATCACACGCTACCTTATAAATTCATGTTCTTTAAAAACTATTTTGCCATTTTATAGGGTCCTGTTTTACACACACATACTGTATTGTCATGTATTTATAGATGATTGTCCCGTATTTTGTATCTTTGTATATCATTGTATATTTTGTATTTTGTGTTTTGTATCATAGATTTGTCAATTATCGTTACTGCCAATGTTCTGTATCTTGATGTTACTGTATCACAAGTTATGCTATGCTTCCCGTCCCTTAAGTGAGTCACGTCGCCAACATGCTTAATGTAATTTTCGAAGTCATGGATACATACCTTGTGTATTTTACCCTCCTCGGTGCCAACAAGGTAGAGATAGTCGATCTGTTTGTGGAAGTCAAACGCTGTACCGCAGGCTGTGGACAGGAGGCATCAAGCACTTAAATTAGACACGCACTGTTACAGACAGGTGCACCAGACTCAGTCAAATCTGATCTGATGTCAGGTGACATTTATTGTGTAAGCACTTTGCATGAGTAATAGCTGTTAAAATTGTATTGTAATTGCATACATTCTTACATACGTTCACAAATTGACATTGTGGGTAATGGAGACCTTACCGATGCCAGGCTGCTGTGCACCTCCTGGCCCCTCAGAGACGGCTCCATTTAGTCTGATAATGTCTGTGAAGACCAGCTCATTCTGCAAGCATGCAAACACACCGTGACACAGTAATATATATACTGTACACATATTCAAATGAAAACAAACATAAACTATGGCAAATGTGAACAATCACACAGGCAGACTTGTACAGAGTGGACACAAAACACATGTAATTAGCCTCTCAAAAGTTTCATTATATTTAAATTATACTGAGATAACGGAAGAGAAAATGACCTTAGTTACAGAGAGGATGAATAAATATAATGCCTCAGCTAACCTTGACGAGTGTCCAGGACACAACTCGGCCATCAGATGACACGGAATAGAAATTGTGGTTATTGTCCATGTCGTCTTTCTGCCAGCGCACCTGAATTAAAATAAATAAATAAATAAATCTATTGAAAACAGAAGAAAATAGTTGAAATTCTCAAACCTAACATGAAATTCTCTGTCAGGTTAGGGTATCGTAACTCGTCATGGCTGCATGTCTGGTGTTTGAGAATGTATTAGTCCGCTTACACTTCCAACTAACTGATTTAGGATAGCTCTCAAAAACTAAATACACACTCTGAACTCCCATCACCTCTACCTTTGCCCCCTCCTCTCACCTGCCAGACTGGGTCCGTGTGCTTGCCAGTCTTAGCTGTACTCTTATACACAGGCTCCAATCCCTTCTCTTTCAAGCTGTAGACAGCCACACAGCCGTCATAGAAGCCTACCGCCACCAGGTGGGGATACTGCTCGTGGATGTCGAGGCACAGGACGCCAGAGTCTGTGGGGTAGATGTACTCCGGGAAGGTAGAGCTCTTCAATGAGTAGTGCACAAGCATCCCACGCCCCTGCTTACTGAAGTCGTCTGGACAGCAGAGGGCGAGAGGAGAGGGGACGGGAGGAAAGGTCAGGTCAAATATCTCAGAATAGAAATGCTAACATAACTTATCACTTGAGAATTCTCATTAACTACTTACACGATCCCATTCCCACGGCAAAAAGGTCCTGATATTTCTTATTCCTGTTGAGGACAGGCGCACCAATTAGTCATCTGCCCTTCTTGTAACAGCAGGAGAGATGTACAAACCTTGAAATGCAAACACTGATAATTGAGGTATACAATCAATGACGTCTTTAAAAATCTAGACAGGAGGGCAGTCACGATTACAAATTCCCCCAAAGAATAATAATGACCATCATTCTAAGTGAACGTTAACAGAGTTGTTCAGCAAACCTACCAGCAGAGGGCAGTGACAGACAGTCCTTTGGCTTTGTCATATTGAAACTTCCACAAGGGGAGAAGAGTGCCCTCCTGGCCCCTGAACGCATCAGATGCGTCCTCAAAGTATTTGAAATCTGAAAGGGCATGAAAGGCGAGCAGGGAGAAGAGCATCTGGAGCAACTTCAGATTGTAGTTCATCATTGTGTGTCACCTGACAGATGTACTTGAACATACCTTGTGCTATGTCATCAAAAATATTCTGATGGACCATTCGTTCCAAGATCTTAGCCGACTTTTTCACTTTGGTGATGTCATCGCTCTGTAACAGAAACATAGACTTTGCCGATATTACATTACTGTGGCCAGCGTGACGTATCTTGATGTTACTGTAAATTATGCTTTGACCGTCTAAATGAGTCAGCATTGTAATCAGATGTAACTGTGCTACGATGTTAGATACATGTTAAAATTAGGAAAGGGTGAGCACTCTATTTACCTGAGTTTCCATCAGCATCGGTTTCTTCTTGCTTTTGTCAGTATCCTTCTTTGAAGCCGCAGCTTTCTGCTTTTCTTTATTTTTTTCTTGTTTCTGCAGCTCCTCCACATAGGCATCGTAGATCTCCCACTGCAGAGAGAATAGAGTCATTACAGGCGGCCCATGTGAGCGCAAATGTTCACTGATGCTCGCCAGTGCGACAACAAGCCTGGCCTAAACATCTCTTTTTAAACAAGTCGGGGAATTCAGTACCTGATTAGCAGTGGCAGCAAAGATGCTGCGTGGAGGAGGTTCAGTCTGGCAGCTTCTTTCCTACAGGAACATTTTAAAAAAGGCATTCAGCTATGATTATTTTATTATACATCAATATTGTGTTTTTCATACCCTCCAATATTCAAACTTTCCTCTGTGAAATGTTAGATATCCCAACTATACTGTGTAAAAGATGCGTGTTGAGATTCTCCTCCCTACCCTCAGTGGGTTATTGAGGGTCTGGGAGGCCCTCTCACTGAAGTTGAACTGGTTAGTAGCTTTTGGCTCCATGTCTGCTTTGGAGGCAGCACTGTCTGGTCTGTCCTCTTCTCCCGCTTCATCCACTTCTACAAGTGTGCCCTGTGGAAATCCAACAGGGGAAAGAGTTGTAGCTCAAGTTATACTCTTGGTTAAAATAAAAATAATAATAAGACCAGTGCTCTGACCAGGGTGTCCGGTTTCTCCTCATCGGGTTCTGTTCCAGTGTCGACCGTTGCAGTCTCTGGACAGATTAGAAACATGAAATCATGATTTGACTGTCAAGAAAACAAACACCTTACTCTTTTCTGTATAAACTCTGAGCCTTGTCTTCAATTTTATGACTCATGTTTAAAGGGACACCTTGTGGCACCAATCACGTACTACACCAGGGAGGAAAACATCACCACATACCACAAAACACTATGCAACACAGAGTGCAGTTGTTATGGAAGAGAATAGTATGTTAGCCTTTGAATGTCTAACAAAGAGTAACTGTGATTTGTAAACACAGAATGCAGCATGTTTCAGTAGCTACCCTTGGGGAGATCCCCCTTGGCCCTCAGTCTACGAGCCTCATCAGAATCTTGATGCACGAGGCTGCCCTCCAACACGAAGAGAACAGCCATCTGATCCACAACACCGATGGGCTTGTAGGCACGTTCCTGGGAAACACAATGAGCAATGATGTGAGGAACAGCGAGCAGAGGAAACCTGTTAGTTTAGCTTGTTTGTGATATTACAGCGATGCATCTATAGCGAGTGTGGTAAAGTAATGCGCCTGGATATAGCTTTGTTACCTTGAAGCTGTAGTGGACAATATTTTGTGGAGCGTGTGGGTTGTTTGTAGTCAGGATCCTTGTGATTTCCTCATTCAGCTCCTAATGATAACAGTATAGATAAAGCAGAGCACATAGCAGCGCAGGGTACGCATGCCTGACTCATTTGGCCAAGGTTGCAAAAATAATGTTTAAAAGATGATGATGAATTACTCTAGTTGGGGGAAAAAAAGAGAATTAAGCAACAGCAGCAGAGTCTGAGCCAATTCCCCCAACACAGCCTGTCATAAACCTGAGCAATGAAGATGTCTTACAGTCTCAGTGAGCTCCAGTTGATCTGGGGGCTTAATGAGTCCTTTCCCATGAGACCAGTCGTCCGTTATCCCATCACCGTTATCCACAGCTCCCTCTTCCTCATCCTGGAATGGTAAACAAGTAACGTCAAGCTGCAACATGTGTTTCTCGTTGTTCTAACTATTGCAGCCAAATGCCCAAAACTCTGAACTTTCAGGCATTTCTGGGATTTGGTCCCATGTTTGTGTGATTTGGAAGTGCACACACCTTTTTCTTAGCTGCAGCTTTGGTTGGCTTTGCACCAGGTAAAGCTGCCTTCTGCGCAGGTACGCCCTGTGCGCAAAAACAAATGAAAAACGCTGCTAAATCAGCGTCAGGTTAGTGATTGATGACGCTAGCTAAACAAAGTTGTCATTTACCTTTTTCATCGTCGCTGCAGCGTTACTGATAGACATTGAGAGAAGAGTCCGTTTTAATGTCTTCCCCGCAATCTAGCTCTGTCAAAATACAGTACAACAACACAAAGTAAAAAAAGAAAGCTTACATAGTTAACGTTAGCTGTAAACAACACGAGACTAGCTTTGCAACAGCCTGCTGCTGTATACAGGTTACCAAGACAACCAGCAGTCTCGGCCTGTCAGTCATTAATGAGGGCAAATATCCTAAATCAATCCAGGAAAAAAGAAGGTAAGGGTCCTAATATAATCCAGAAAAAGAGGACGAATATGTTAATATAATCCAGAAAAAGAGGACGAATATGTTAATATAATCCAGAAAACAAGAAGGCAAATATCCTAAAATAATCCAGAAAAAGAGCAAAAATCCTAATATAATTCAGGAAAAAAGAGCAAAAATCCTAATATAATTCAGGAAAAAGAGGGCAAAGATCCTAATACAATCCAAAAAAATCCGTTTTTCCAAATTGTAAATTGTTGCACTGATATTTTAATTGTATCAACCGATTAGAGCATTTTATACGCTTTGAAAGCCACACACCTACGTTTTTAACTTTTGAAACAGCGTTTTGTTCCATAGGGGTGCTGTTTGTACATTTTTGAGACCACAATACGTTAAGATTGAAACAAATAAATGTTTCTATTATGTTGTATGATATCATACTGCAGTGTAGACTAAAAGGGTGGCTATATTTCCCTGAAATGAAACACACATGTGCAATGCCACAAACATATCGGTACGTTAAGGTAATCAATAAACAGTATTATATTAATATAGATTACTACAAATGTTTTTATTAGTAAAACATTTAAATTCACCGTCAATGCACGGAATTACTCCCCTACGCATTTCAGTGCGATCTCCTCTGTGATTGGTCGGACTCCTTATTAATATTCTATAGACCCGGAAGTGGGGCGGTGCTGCTGTTTTGCTGTCGAGTCACCTCTGTCAGGATGGAGGAAAACGAACTGCTATCATGCTGAAAAACGAAGGCTCCCGACAAACCGAGCATCATCTACCGGGATAGTGAGACTCAAGTCACCGCTTATCTTTGACTATTGCACCGTTTCTATGTTAAAAATTATGGAAGAAATCGACCGGTTCCAAGTGCCCCCAGTCAACGGAGAGACTCAGCCTTTGGTGAGAGAGCAATGACAAAAACAACATTTATTTTTTTGCAAATAATTCTATTGAATGCAACATTTTAGTGTCGCTCGTGGGTTTATATTGACAGCTGTGTGACATATAATCTGCGTGTGTGAGCTAACCGATAGCAATGTACAGCTTTGGCACAAACTGAGCCTTTGGGATGGGTGTAGATTGATCTTCTATAGATGAAAGGATAACGTCATCTCTCTTTATCCAGAGAGTGATTACATAAATAATACATATAAGGATTAAATAATAGACAAGCATTCACTTTACTGTATCCTAGTAGTTAAACCACGCATTTGACTAAAATCATGTTGTTGTTGTTTCAAATCTACGTATCAATAGACGACATAGCCTACTGTTTTTTTTTTTTTTTTAATTTTTTTAAATTTTTTTATTACATTTCGTCTTTTGGTGACGTGTTATTTGGGGTCGGGATGGCTGTAGGTGCTGTGAGCCCAAATGATCGCGTGAACAGGAGCTCCGTCCACACCGATACTGCAGACTGCAACCCTTCAGGATGGCTAGCCCGAGCAGGCCCATAGTAAGAGGATATAGTCTCTCCTTCCATGCTTTCTTATTGGACACAGACCTGCCAGTACAATTTACAACAGATGCACTTCAAACAGTAGCCAGTCATGACATTAATGTGTTCTGTGCTTAGTTCTCTATCGTGCTGTTCATCACACAAGGGGTCTATTTCTCCAGGTTTGAATGCAAGGCCCAGCCTGCACACCGGACAACATCTGAAATGATAAATAATGGCCACCAATAACTTACTGAACCACTGCTCTAATTCCCTACTTTTCATTTTGAGTTGAGCTTAATATTACCATGTGCCAGCCTTATTCTGCATACTTCAAACAAAGCAGTCTCAAACAGCTGTCCCCTTTTTTTTTTTTTTTTTTTTTTTTTTTTTTACTTTGTAAGTGTTTGCCTTCGGGTTTCAGGCAAATGCAGAGCTCCAAGTTCTACTGTTCATTATAGTACCCGTGCTTCCCCAGCCCTCCTACCCCTGAGGCTAAACTCCAGCAGAAATCACAGAGGAGCATACTTTCTCTGGTACAGAAAGTCTCCTTTTTGCCTCTCCTTTATGACGATTTGATTAGTCTGCTCTCATGTTTCATCCAGTGAGATTTCTGTGGAATTCAATCCAATATCAGAGATACTTGGATTGTGGCTGCGGTGTGTCTGTTACAAATGGTATCGTTCATTCCTTATCATGCAATTACTTATTATCCTCCTAAATGTTACACCTGCTATCTGGCAGTCCCAGCCTCTGAAACACACTTTCCATTCAAACCATGTCTGATTGTGTCAGAATCACAGTTTGCTGCGGCACAAATGGATGTGTATTATAATGCTAATAACTTCATTGTGATTGCTAAAAAAAAAATGCATGAATACACCTGGCACCTGCCTCCTTGTTGAGAATAGATTCCCCTCAAATACAACAGCTTTTTATAGACAATGGAGTAGAGGCGCATTGCTGGCTCTTTTGTGGTGAACGATCACATACAGGTGCTCTTTGGATCCCTCAGGTGTGCTGCGCTTATTCCATCTTGTGACGAGCTCAATGCATCGGTGGAAAATGGTCATTAATAAATGCAAAGCCCCCTTGGAAACTGATCCAAGCCACACTGTAGGGTTTGTGCAAAATACATTTTCTACATGGCAATATGTATTTAAAAGGACCCTGCTAACAGTGACCCTGAAATACATATTCCCATGTAAAATAAAGACATTTTGAGACCATATTCCACCCATGAAATCAGCCCTTCTTATGATGGAAGAATCTTTTTTTATAGAATTTTGAGTGATTGTCTATTATCTTCTGTTTCACGCATTAGATTGTGAATGTTAACTTGTAGATAATTTTTAATCTGCACTAAATTTAAGTGATTTTTCTGAATGAAACGTGGTCTCTCAAAGAAACGACCCTTTTCCCAAACCGGCCCATCATTAAGCACAAGGACATTTGAGAGTGATCACTGTCGCCTGAATCTAATTATGAGACATTATCATAAGGATAACACGCAACTGTTTTAATGGTCACCTGATCTATCAGCCGACACTGCTATTGGCCAGTGGGAGGCCGGGGTGTGTAATCCCACCAATGGCTCGGTGTCTGTGCTGTGTCAGCGGCCTTGTGGCTCTTCATCATCGGAGGCAGTAAAGGAGTCTGAGGACATGCTGATGAAACGGATACACTAAGAGGGCGTCTCATTTATATGTGTGTGTGTGTGTGTGTACACATGTTCTCTTGAGTGTGTGTGTGTGTGTGTGTGTGTGTGTGTGTGTGTGTGTGTGACCATGAGTGAGTGCAGGTGTATTTGAATGCATGTTGAAGGTCAGGGCCAGTGGCCCTGTTTGATTTTTACATACATCAAAATCAATGTGTCACTCCGTCTGTCACAGGCCAGCTCGCAAATCATTGGTGAGTTACTGTCGGGGAACTATAGGCTATAAATACACGTTTTAAATGGCCCATCTTGCTTTGGCTTCAGCTAACTGCTGTGACTGACATAAGGAGTTATTTTGTAAATTTGTGAACCTTCTGGTAGCATTTCTTAAAGCCAAACTCTGTAGTGCTATAGTGTGAGCTGGTCTATTTTAAGATGAACTCTATCTTGTTTATTATGGGCTTCCCGCTACAGTTGCTATAAGTAATTTACTCGTCTTATGTTCAAGATGAGGCGGTGAATTCTGTCCCGTTCGTCTTAGTACCGAGTCCCTTTCATTATTAACTGCCAGCCCTGCTGGAATATCTCAAAGGGATTTACTTGACAGACAATATGACCCTACCTCATCACAGTATCTGTCCGAGGTGGAAGGGAAGTGTGAAAAAAACAAGAGTGGAAATAATAAATCCTGTGGGTAAGCCTCAATGATCCAAGGGAAGGGCCTGTCGCAGGACAGAAGGAGCTCGTGTTTGTGCTTGTTACTGTGGGAATGCCTCATCTGTGTGCTGTGTGCTTTCATCGCTCCATACTCGTCACTGTTGCAGCTCTCATTAATTATTCCAGTTAAATGGATGATGCTCCCTTGCCAGATGAGACTACTGAACGCATTTAAGGTGTATTTGGCCGCAGTGCACTTGCTCTTGTAGAGAAATGGAAGGAGGTTACTCTTCTATCACATTAAGAGATGGATTAGTCTGGATGGCTGCTGAGAAAACATTTAAAAGATACAATATCATCCTTTTGCTCTGATGACAATGGTGTCATTTTGTGCTTTAGTTCATTTAGTTTGCTCGTGCGTTAACTAGACATCACTTGTGTCTAAGCGTGTTGTGTTTTGTTGTTTTACCGTTTTTTTTATGTTCTTGACGGCTTGTTTTTTAAATGCGTTACATGAAAATTGATATTCTCACTGTCCCCAGCTAAATACTCATGCATGTTTTATCAGGCCCTGTGGGATTGAATAAGCTCTACTGGTCTCATGGAATTGGCCTAAATTCATATAGTACAGATATATACTATTATTATAGTATACTGTATATCTGTGTCTAGACCTATATATTTAGAAATCCCATCAATCCCCTTGCATCTTTAAAGACACTCTAGTTTTTAATGAAGAACAGTAGCGTAATGTATGTAAGTATAAAGCAGTGATCTGAGCCGATATGAATTTTTCAACTTTAACTGTAAAATAATCAAATAAAAAGTTTCCTCTCCAGGTATTTAACTGCTTGAGGGATAGTTTAAACATAGCAGCCATTTCTCTGGAGAGAATACAGAGTTACTAAAGGCCCAAATGTCTGGTAGTCCACGTGGAGACCCTCAGAGGTCTACAAGGGGGGGACTGTAGGACCAACATAATGTGGAGCTCTGTCAGCTCCCCTCTCTCAATCTGGGGAAGCCGTGGCTGCAACAGCAACCCCCTCTGTTCTCTCACGGCCTCCTCCCTATGTCATCGCTGCTCAACACATAAAAGAGACGGAGCCAAGCACATAGCCAGAACACTCGAGCCTATTGATGTAGAAAAGCAGGCAGCTATAGTAGCACATATAGGCTCGGGGAATATCGCCAGGGTACTGGACACAAGCAGGTTCTGTAAATAAATATTAAAAAAGAGCTGATTCTCTGTGCTGTGTGGGCCTGGTGATAAATCAGCTAGTGGCTCTCGGAGTTGATTGTGCCCTCAGGACTGTGTTCAATTTCAGCTGCCCAGTGGAAGTATAACACAAGTCGATTTTGAATTGTATTACCAGAAACAACTTGTTTAGTTTAATCCCTGTCAGCCACTGAATTAGCAAACATCTATGACGAGACGATAACATATGAAGTTAGTTCTTAGTGTTGTTGTTTAGGTGTATCAAAGCTGACATACTCTGTACTGCGCCTTTTTTATTTTTTTTTTTACATTTTTATTTTTATTTCTAGGACCCAGCAGCGTCCTCCACCTCAGAGGCAGACGCTGACACCAAGGGAGAGAGTGTGACCATGAACTACAAGCCCTCACCACTGCAAGTCCAAATAGGTATCACAAGAAAACACATCGCAAATCAATGCACAACTTCCCGCTTAATAATCGAGGTTTAACAGTGAGCAGAAAGAAAGTCCTTGCAGAATGGAAATAACTCAACACATGAACAAAATATTTGCTCTGGGCTACAGCAAGTATGCAGATTTGTGTTAAGGCATAAAAGGTCAAATTAAGCCCAAACATGAGTTTGAATCCAGTACCATAAGATATTCACAGAGAGTACTCTCTGTTAGTGGAATTATATTCCGCAGCATTGCAACACTGTGAAAGCCTTCGTCACACTTATTTATTTGGTCCTAAGGGCTCTGTTCCAAACAAACTCCCTAGTCAATATCTACAAAATGTTCAGTTTGTCAAAGGATAATAAAACGTATTTCAATTTAATAAAGGTGTTACTTGTGCTGGTTGTAGAGGCTGTATACTGTGTAGCAGTTGTACAGCAGATAATATGACTAAAAGTCTGTTTTTGTTCTGAACATATTTGATTGCTTTCTGCAACAAACAAAATCATATAAATCGACATCTGACGCTCATGAAGGTGAGCTTTATTGATGCATTTACTGATGACCTCACACCCTGTGGTTGCCCAGAGAAACAGAGGGACCTTGCCAGGAAGGGATCAGTGAAGAATGGCACCGTGGGGAGTCCTGTCAATCAACAGCCCAAGAAGAATGCCAGGACAAGGTAACGGCTTCCACTGCCTCCTTGTTCCCTGTTGTGTTGACCACCTCGACCACAAATGTTACACTTTGCAGCAATTAGCATCTCAACATGTTTTTTTTGCCTGCTGGGGACGCCGTCAGACTTCCTAACGTTACAACAAAATGCTCAACACAGCTTTTTTGTGGTGTGAATGGTGATAATCGAGTCGGAGCGCTCAGCATTAACCCAGTGCAACCAACAACACTGACAACTGGCTCATCTGTCTAATCCCACTGGTGGATTAGTGGAAATATAAGAAAGGCTACCGACTGGTCTGGGAAAGATAATCTAGAAACAGTCTGAAGGCTACAGATTAGCCCCAGTTTGTGTTTCTTCGTGGCCTGTAAGAAGAGCACCACGTTTGTGTTGCATTTTCAAGTCTTCTGTGTTGTGTCTGCGCTCATCTTCAGGTTGGTGGTGCCAAACAAAGGCTACTCCTCTTTAGACCAGAGCCCGGATGAGAAGCCCCTGGTAGCACTGGACACTGACAGGTATGTATATCACGTAGTACATGTTCTCACACATTTAGAAGAACAAACGTTTCAGGCCGACTTAAAGGGAGCGAACGGGATATATTTGCTAACTTTGCGGTTTTTTTGTCGGTCTGACTCTGCCGCCGGATTGCGCATTAATCCATAGAGCAACTTGAGAGAGTTCTTAACAGAAGGGATCCTAAAAAAAGGGGACAAAGCCTCTCCCGGGGCATGGGATTAGAGGATAGCAGGGTGAGGATTTGGGCAGGGAAAAGCGGCTCAGTGGGAGTGCTCGCTTCCCCCCCCCCCTTGTACCAGCAGCATCTGCGTTTGACACATATGAGTCCCACCCTTTGTGCCCTCCTCTGTATGCTGCTGCACGAGGGAAACTCTCATGTGAAATGAGAACTCTGGAAGCCCACCGAGCTTACATCATGTATTGCTTCATACACGCCCTCTGACAAGCTTTCTGACTCACAGCAACACAGGACACCAGTTTGTTTATTGTCCACATTTTAGACTCGCGTGCAGAGCCTCTTGGACAATGTCGTTCTGTTCGTTGTTTACAAGGCAGTTTGAAAGGCAGATTATTCATTTGGAGGAAAAAGCCTGTTTGGTGCATTAGCCCGATATTACTATTTATTTTTTTAAATGTTGTTATTCTCCTGTTTGTTGTTCATTCAGCCTCACTGGAAAAAAAGCCAATAATTTAGGAATCAAGAGACTGCAGCAGATTATCACTGTTAACTGATATTATATATCTATAATCTATAAAAAACCCTGATCATGTACAGACTAAATAACCTTCAATAACCCCAATAGTGAATCGAATTCTACAGCAGAAAGTCTGCATCACAAACTGGAACCACAGAGTTGAAAGACGTGGGCATTTAGCAGGCAGGAAGCGTTGCATCATGGGAAACGTAGGATCCAGCATTTATTTTTTATGGATTGACTCACACTGTGAATAACAGTCAGGATATCTCAACCTCTGCTGCTTCGATTTAACCGTTCTTTAAAAGTCTGATTCTCCGGAGTCTCCCAGCAACATTGAATTGTTAGACTTCTACTTTAAACATTCAGACATCGTGTCTCACTGTTACCTTTTTTGAGACGCGTCTGTCTTAACTGCTGATGTTGCCTGTCTTTCAGTGATGATGACTTCGACATGTCCAGATACTCCTCATCAGGATACTCCTCAGCCGAGGTGAGATGTCTGAGGGACCAGGTATCTATACACGCATTATACTGTTTCACAGCGTCATTTGGTGAATCCACAAACATCACCACCTTGATCACCCAGTTCCATTGTCACTCCACTCACACCAGGTATATGTGCACCCGTCTGAAATACACCTTTGCTGGCTCCTCCGAGGACTCATAGTCACAGTCATCCGTAAAGACTTTTCCATAGTTCTCATTCAAATTCCTTTTCATTTCTCCCGCTTAGAGTAGAATCTTTTTTGTTGTTGTGCTTCTTGCCTTTCCCCGTTGCCACCTGTGACCTGCCTGCACAATGATCTTTCTGCCTTCTGTTTCTGTAAAATGTAATTATAATGAGATTTTTTTGAATCAACATAGGAACTAGTTTAACTAACGAGGTCGTTCCGAGCTGAAGGATTTGTCCACACTGTCCTGAAGCTCAGCTGATACTGTGTCTCCTCTCTTCTTCCTTGTGCAGCAGATCAACCAGGACTTGAACATCCAGCTCCTGAAGGATGGGTACCGGCTCGATGAGATCCCGGATGACGAGGACCTGGATCTGATCCCCCCAAAAGCGGTCAACCCCACCTGCATGTGCTGCCAGGCTGCTCCCTCCACAGCCTGTCAAATCCAATAGTCCGATCCCCCCCCCCCCCCCCCCCCCCCCCCCCCCACCCCCCCCCCCCCCC
>NW_022280031.1:11393193-11516876 GCF_004355925.1 Anarrhichthys ocellatus
CCCCCCCCCCCCCCCCCCCCCCCCCCCCCCCCATAGAAACCCTTCCTGCCTGCCACCTACACTGAGGCCAACTACTGACACCAGAGTGGCAGCAAGGAGGAACAAACTATCAACTGGCAGTGGCACAAAGGGAAAACGAGGGTTAAACATGCTAAGTTAAGAAATGGAGATGGGTCAAGTGGTGAGAATAGAGTCACTATGTACAGTATTTGTGCGTGTTCCTCCTATGGTAGGATCTGTGCATCTTACTTCTGCGTTGTTGGTTCAGCGAGGACTCGACTGATGGCAGAAACATTACCTCTAAGGAAAACGTGTTACTTTTGCTTCGTCTTCGTTTGACTTCCATCTCATGCTTGTGGATATTTAGGTTTACAAGGACCGTGGGGGATTGTGCGTCACTGTGGAAACAAAGTCAGTGGGAACAAACACCTGAAAGGGTGACACTGTGACCTTACCGTGACAGTGCATCATCCATGGAGTCTACTTCTTCTTCTACTGGTGTGTCATTGAAAGTGTCCGAACAAAGGACAAGGAGAGATCGGACGTCTTGTAGTGGCCATTGTTTTTTCTTTCTCATTTTTCTTTCAGCCAGTCTGCTTTGTCTTCCTGTGTGTATATATGTGTCAGACATGACGATGACATACGTGTGTCTGAATATGTCCAAGGAAGTAGTTCTAAACCATCAAGCTGCTGGTGAAACACTAATGCTTACTCACAACACTATGGGAGTAATTCCAGATCTTTCTTTTTCAAGTTTGTCTGTTACACCGAGGTTGTACAGACACAGTTAAAAGAAGCTGAAAACAAGTAGTTTTGCATGTTGCCTGTTTACACTGTGTCCTAATGACCAGCTTGTGCAGATGATTTATCAAGTTCTTGTCAACCTCTAAACACATCCTCGAGACGATATGTGAGGCGTGCTTTTAAAAACATCGAGTTCGTAGTATTTAGGTTCATCCACTGTAATATCGGTAGATATAGAGAAACCGTTATTAGAAACAGCTCATGAGTTGCTGCGTACGTCCTTTTGTTTTTGTCCATGAAAGCCCCGACATGAGTGGATGTGTAAGAGGAGCACAAAGGCAGTCACCACCAGTGAATGTGGTTACAAAATAATACCACGAACAATAACAATAAGAGGCTTAGAATATGTGCAAATACATAGAAAGTTGTGCAGCTTTGGCCTGTACCTGTGTTATGGTTTCTGAAGAATGTCTATAAATTGATTCCATATTGCTTGGATGGAAATGAAATGGATTTTTTTTTTTCTTTTTTCAAAAAATAAACACAATTTTAGTTTTAAGTGTTTTGGGGTTTGTATGGTTGTACATCTGCGCATATTCCCCCCTGACTTATAATATGAGCAAGTTGTCTGATTTGATTTGGGGTCTGTATATGTAGCACCGGACACAGCTGTGTATTGTCAATGCTTTATGCCAATGGATGTTTTCCAATGATGTTGAGTAGGAAGTACTTAATGCATTCTGGTTATTTGTTATGTTTACATCACATCTCTTTAGATCTACAGATGATAAAAGTCACTCGCATGTGAATCTGTTCCCAAAAACACAAAATGCACATTTCGACACCTGAAAAATATTTTCTATTCAACATAACTTAAACCTTGATAGACACACGCATCTCTTGGAGCTCTCCCTTTTTTTTTTTTTTTTTTTTTTTTGGAGAATGCCAGATCTGCAAGCATACAGTAAGCACGGTCAAGAAAAAAAAAAAAGACATTTTTTGAATCAATGAAACATACCGTAAGTAGAGAATAAAGAAAAATCAAAGCTACTTGTAAAGGAAACAAAAAGGCTAATTCTACCCGTTAACCTGTAAGAGGGCATCGCCTTTCTCTCATCGCTGATATACCTGATTATTATACGGCCTCAATGTCTCTGCAGCACTTGAGTTACAAAAGAAAAGAAGCATTAAAACAAGCTACAGGTGCCATGTGTGTAGATGATAAAATGACTTGTATTACGTAGAAAAATACCTGAATAGAAGAGTAGGTCAGGTAATGTGCTACTAGCTGAGGCGTGTGTCTGACCTGTAGCTGTGTACACTTAACATTTATATGTAGGGACTGACTGTAATTGACTATGGTGCGTTTTTGCTTTGTTTTCTACCATTAACATCATCCCGATAGATTCACACACGGGCAGGCGTGCCAACGTCGTCTCACTAGGGGTGTAGCTTCACTAATCTCCTGAGTTCAGAGTCTTCATTAATGCATTGTAACATAAGCTATTTATTTGCAGTTGTGTGTTTTTAATTTATTTTTCAAGAATGGGAAATAATTCATGTGCAGACAGATTTTTTTTTTAAAATTTTTTATTTGTCAGGTGCTTATTATGATGATTGTGAACTGGTTCCATTTAGATTTTAACTGTGTCAAAGTTCTGTGTATAGTGCAACATATCAAAAAAATAAATATTAGATATCTGAAGTGTGATGGTGCCATGCGTTTCTGTAAGTTTTTAAATGTACAAGTTTTGCCATTCCTCTTTTTTTTAAAATTTTTAAACAATGTTTAAAACACAGTCCATCTATTGGTGAAATATGTAAAACTTTTACATATTTCACCAATAGATGGACGGTCTGATCAGAGGGGGTGACGCCTCCATTCAGCCTCAGTCAGCTCTCAAGAGCTCTTATCCAACCAGCTCCTCAGACATGCTTGTCCCTGCATGAGGTGCAACAAATAGCTACTGTATGAAACACTTTGCCTGGCTCCCACACAGAGTCTCTGCTGGTGATGTGTGATTGATGGACTACCTGCTGAAGTGACTGAAGGCAACATTTCAGCCAGGAAAGAGAGGATTGGGAGGAGGGATGGATAGATGGAAGAGTAGTGAGTGTGAGAGGTGGGGGGGTTGGGTATTTGTGATTAGCCTTGAGTTGATCCCTTGGGAGCAGATGGTGAATGGTGGCTTACCTACAGAAGACGCCTTGAATCCCAGGATCTAGTTTGTGTCCACGCTGAAAGGAGTAGCACTGAAGTTGAGGAAGACGTAGTACAAAGGCTCATGAGACGGGACTGCTGGGGGACAGGTGAGGGACATTTCCATGCCTCAAATGATGCTACTAGAACATAACTGACTTCATGGTTATAGGTAGAATATGTGATTGTAAACTGTGGGAGTGAGTCTATGGTACTCTGTATAGTCAGGCCTTGTATGTAGTTTACCGTAACATCAGCCGTCCCTCATAGATTGAGACCATAACAAGACGCAGGCGGGACGTGACATCATGTTGCTGAGAGACCTGAGTGTAGCTGCCGAGCTGCTGCTGCTGCTGGTCTGTGTCCAGCGTCTGCACGGCTCTGCTCTCCCGGCTGTTTCCTCCTACGAGTTCAGAGCCTACAGGATGCAACAGTTCAACCTGGTACAAAGGAAGCATGGTGAGTTCAGAGCGTTACACCTCAACTCCAGAGGTGGAGGGTGATTATGTACATTTACTCAAGCTCAGTACAGCTGTGAGGTACTTTACTTGAGTATATCCATTTAATGCTGCTTTAAATTATACTCTACTACATTTCAGAGGGAACTATTGTACTTTTTACTCGACTACTTCTATTTGACAGCTGTAGTTACCAGTTATTTAATCCAGTATTTAAACCTATTTGGCTTGTGACCTCAAAAGCTGTGTCTACTCGGGGGGCCCTTGTCTTGTTTCAGATCAAGCAGTGGAGTACAAATACAACATATCCTCTAAAATGTAGTGTAGTAGAAGTGTGAACTAACAAAGAATAGAAATACAGTACAGTACTTGAGTAAATTGGCTCGAGTTGATATTTGTGTTCATTTCATTTGTCTTCTGAGGTTGCCGTGGAGCCATCGTGGTGGCAGAGGCGCGCTCAGCCGATGAGCCGGTGCTGACCCGCCGCTGCGTCATCATGAAGGTGCTGGACTTCACCACAGAAAAATACCTTGAGGCCCAAAAGCAAAGTGCTGCGGCCATCCTGATCCTGCTGCCCAAAAATATCTCCGCTATCCCCCATGACACTGTGCAGGTAAACAAGTTATCCAGAAACACCTTTCTGCTCCAGGACATGCTGCAAGGCAACAAGAAAAACATTCTTATTTTCTGACAGGATACAGTTTTGTAATATGATATATTGTATCTTAGTGCTCCAGGGTTTTAGGTAGCAGCTTGCTGAAGTGTTATGATCACCCCACCGCGGAGCATCTTTCATATATCTGCGACTAGAAAGAGTTCCCTTTTCCCCTCGCAGTCCTTCATGGTGAGTGAGAGCGAGGCCTTGCTGAAGGAGACCCTCATGCCTGTGTATGTGGTGCCTGAGGACGAACAGCTGCTTTACATGTATGAGGAGGTCAAGCAAGCTGCTGCCACCAGGACCTCGTCTATATTCGTCAGAGGTGAGAGGAGCGAGAGGGTCGTTACATTTTTAGGAGGTGAAAAACATTAAAACATCTCCATTCCGAGGTTTGTATATGTTTTCTTTTTTCGCAGTGCTTCGTAGTATGGTCACAGCGACAGCCTTTCAGATCTTAGTGAGCAACAATGTCCCTATTAAGGGCATCACTGACAACATCATCACCACACTGGAGGTGAGTATGGAACCGACTGGTACCAACCTCTGACCGCATGACGTTCTTCAGATGCCAGTCGAACCTGATTAGTTTGGCTTGTGATTGGTCTTCAGCGCCGCACTGTATAACTGGTGATGTTTCTTTTAAGGGAATGCTTCCCGGTGCAGGGGAGGATGTACCCACTGTCGTCATCACTGCCCACTATGATTCCTACGGGCTGGCACCAGTGAGCCACGTAAAAATGATGTAAACACAGTTTTCTGCACTTGTAGTATAATGCTATGTTTGTTTAATGTTTGTATTTGTGTGTAACACAGTGGTTGTCATACGGAGCAGACTCTAATGGCAGTGGGGTCACCATCCTACTAGAGTTGGCACGTCTCTTCCAGAAGCTTTTTAGTAACCCAAGCACCAGACCACCGTGAGTTACAACCCCCCAAACCTTGCTGAAAACCTAGCTGTGTCCCATTCTCAAGAGAGCCGTACACTATCACCATCTGTTTTGGTAGATTACTGCTATTAATCTGAAAAAATGTCTTTCATGTAGAGGTAACCAACATAATATTCAATGCTTGATTGCTCTTTTAAAGATATCATTTAATGTTCTCCTTAACTGGAGGAGGAAAGTACAATTTTCTTGGCACGAAGAGATGGATTGAAGATAATCTGGACCATGCCGGTGAGTTTTTCTTGAAGTGTTTTGGGCTTTTTGAAAGTACTCTACAGCACCACCAGATCTGAAAACGAGCAGCCCTGATTTATTTCATCCAAACCTTTTTTTCCTCCAGAGTCCAGCCTGCTCCATGACAATGTGGCATTTGTTCTGTGTTTGGATACACTGGCCAACAGTGATGAACTGTACATGCATGTGTCCCGCCCTCCTAAACCCGACACTCCCATGCAGTCTTTCATTCAACAGCTGGAGGAGGTAACAAGCTTTATTGACAGGTCTAAAATATGGAGCAGGCCTTTCTCGGTCTTCATGGACTTAAATGTGTGATCACTCCACCAGGTGGTGTCCTCCAGATTTCCCTGGGTGAAGGTGGGATTGGTCCACAAGAAGATCAATCTTGTGGAGTCCACAGTAGCGTGGGAGCATGAGCGCTACAGCCTGCGCAGGATACCAAGCTTCACTCTGTCTCGTCTGGAAGACCCCAAATCTGAGCTCCGTGGCTCCATACTAGACACCATGTAGGTTCTTTATTCTGTGGTTCATTGTTATGACTTGGTGCTTGAAGGCCTTGTTTACTATAAGATGAGATGATATGAAAAGACGCATCACAGTTACCTTTGTGTCTTCTCACAGGTCACAAGTGGACTACAGGAAAATGAAGCGAAATGGCATCATCATAGCAGAAGCACTGGCACGTTATATGTACAATCTCTCTAACAAGGTGATTAAAATGCATGAAAATGGAATGCATGTATCCGAATACATATACTGTGGTTTCATCTGTCATCAGCATTTTAATGTGTGATTCATTTTCATTATCTTCTACAAGGTTGCACCAAAAGATGTGCAGGTTTTCAAGGGCCAATTGGTAAGTTGGCTGCTTATTTTGGTCAATAAACAAAGGCAAGTGCTGACCTCTGGTGTTAGTTTATAGGCATTGCAGAGTTTTGTGTCTTCAAAGTCTCCGGCCTTCATTTAATGATTGGGGGTATTTGAATAAAACCATTTATTAAGATACACCATCCTTCAAAAGTTTAAGTCACCTGTTATATTGATGTTGTTCTTCTTTCCTTCAATAGTGACTATTTTAACTCAGGCAAAAACAGTATAATTCAGACAATACATTTCAAATGTATTAATTACATTTGAAATAGTTTGGCCCCCCAAAAAATAAAAAGTCTACATTTTGAATTTGTTTTCCAGTCCAGAAAAGCATAGTTGACCCTCAATTTAAATTGACCCATAACGGTACTTTATATTATTTGGACCCTCTGCAGTCTACTCAGTAGTTGTATTGAGGAGTTTTAAACTGTGGTTTGTCAGTCCATAGTCTGTCTAGATGATATTCTGTGATCCAGTTCCAATAGTGCTCACCCTACAATAACCTTCTATTTCTGGTGTGCGGTTTTAAAAATAGCTTTGCTAAAGCAACACACCTGTTAGTATTCCAGCTTGTTATTGGCCGCATTATTGTACACTTGACACTGAAACAGGAACTTGTTCCTCTTTAAATCGGCAAACATGTTGCTGCAAAGCTTCCAGTTTCTTTTGCCAATGACTGATTTCCTCTATTCCTATTCCACTGTTGTTTTCTCAGCCATCAGACTCACAAATCAAGCTTTTCTGGCAGGCGATCCCAAACTTTTCAGTGGCAGTGTATATTTGGAGTGTAGAAAATTAGGTTTTTCATGCTCGACATTAGCTACTTTTATTTTTATGTGATGGCCTTTCCTACGTTTTTCTTTATGTGAATCCACGTCTAAACTGTTGACGCAGGACTTTCACGACAGTCGTATGTCCAGTCTGATGTCCTTCCTGACCTCAGTCCCTCGAGCCACCCAGCTGCTGGACAAAGAGCCCAGTCACATCCTGCTGGTCAACTCACTGGAGCACGAGTTCAAACGTTACCTGCAGCAAGTTCACAGACACGCCTACCGACAGGATAGGAGGTCAAATGTAGTAGCAGGAGAAAACACATACTGTACCTTGAAATGTCATCCCACTGCAAAGACATCACCCATGATTAACTACATTTCTTCATACAGGGACCCTGATATTACCTTTTTTGACCAAATGAACCAACCAATAGTGATGTACAGGTAAATATCTGAACTCGTATGCATTTTGTATGACATTTTTATAAGACACTAGGACACTGACACACTTTTTATTCCAGAGTGAAGCCTGCAGCCTTTGATCTCTTCCTCGGCGGCTGCATTGCTGCTTATTTGGGGATCGTCTACTATACCATCCAGGTTGGTTAATGTCTTTTATATTGTCCATTCATACTGTATTGCACAGCACCTTGTATGTCATCTCATACGTTCAACAGATAGGTCGTCAACGCTTGACATATCAGGTTTCTTTTCTCACACCACCCCTCTGTTCTCTCTTACAGAATTTTGATTATCTCTACACAAAGCTCAAAGCGGCAGTGAAATCCAAACACGACTGAATGAGACTGTGAATGCTGAGTCGATGACCAAGGCTTTGAAGTCTGCATTGCACATGTTGGACTCCTGCTTCACTGGCTGTGCAGAACATGAAAGCAACGCAGCAAGAATCTTCTAAGACCAATCATATGCACAACTTACAAAGTGTGCATTTGCTTTGAAATGTATATTGTTTTCATAAATACACTGTATTGAAAACCATTTCTCAGACTGGAATTTGTTGTTTGGACGAGATGTAAAGTAAACAAAACAAATAAAGGAGGAGTATGGGATTGGCCTAGGGTCAAAGTAAACTGTAGAAGGGAACACAAACTAGAGGTTGGGTTTGATTTGAGCACCCGTGAAGGACGTTGCTGCCGCATCATTACTATGACTCCCCATGCCCTCTGCTTTGCATCTGTTGACATGGATTTGACTCGGCTTAACGTGGCTGTCAAACAAGGCCCAGCCACTGCAGCGAGATGAACAGCCAGTTCCTGTCACAGATAACTCAGTGAGAACAGTGGAGACACAAAGGCACCCTGCAGCGCTTGGTGAATTATTGATGCTCATGTGGCATGCTGACAGAGGATAGAGGTGACCCTGGGTGGTGGTGGTGGTGGTGGTGGGAGATTCTTAGAAATCCCATCCCTCCTCTGGTTTGTTCCAGTTCTATAGATCTGATAAGACTGATTCTGTTTTAGCTATGAGACAGCTAAACAGCTGGGAGCTGAGTGTTTGAGATCAGTGCTGGCTAGTTTGTGTGGGGCCCTGGGAGGGAAGTAGGTCATGGACAGTGACCCAAGGTATGTGTGTCTCTGCAGGGGGCCTTGGGCTTTAGGAGGATTAGTGGCCGAGTGTTCAGGTAGCACAAAGAGTTGTTCTGGTTCAGCAAGGATGCTCTTAACCTTTCTCTACTCCCTACATATAGATCCATCACAATAGGTGCAAGTTAAACAAAGCTTTTACCATGTATTTGTTTGTTGATGAAGATCCCAGCAGGATTCATAGCTACTGATGCATGCACACATTTGATGTTGTGATACATTAAACATAGAATGATTGATATACATCAACAAGGTAGGTGGCATGCACAACCCAGCAACCATTTTTAGGATTAAAATTAAATTTTTGCTGTGTGAGTAAAAGAACAACAGACAGTGTGAGGGAAAGGGAGGAGCCACCAGGTGACAGGGGAGGAGAGGGATGTCCATTACTGTCAGGCGGACTGGAGGGAAGCAGTGGCAAATAGGTAAGACAATAAGTGAAGATGGCTCCCCAGCTCTACCTCACCATGTACAAAGAGCAGTTTTCCTCTCCCGGCAGAGCGAAACGAGAACAACTTCGGCCAACATCTGCCCACCGAAGGAACAACCCCCAGCCCCGGCCGGTAAGAGGCACAGCCACATGGACCTTATGGGTTTAAGGGGATAAAGTCATTATTTATGAAGACATGTTGGATTTCTTGAGAAAATGATAAATTCTACGTAATATTCCTTCAATTAATGTAATTCAGCAAATAATGTTACTCAAATAATTGAACACATTTCCAAGTGGTGCATGTAAGGTCAAACAAGGCTAATTGGATCACTTATTATTGGCACTCTCTTTATTGTTCTTCATTTAGCAAGACCTAGGAGTCTTACACTAATTGCCGACTGGTTGTTTACATTTCCCTCTGCGTGGTGAAAGCTGCATAACATCTATTATTCAGCACTTCCTCCATGCCTATTTATCTATCCTGACATGGAGAAAACAGCTAAAAACAGAGGACAGTTAACCGACTGTAAAAACCTACACTACAGTTTTCGGGGTATTATATTTGAAAATCACACTAAGTGCAAAGCCACGTAGGAAAAATCCAAATAGCATTTTAAAACCTGAATGCTCTTTACATTGTGAGTACTGAGAGAGAGGAATAATCTTGGACAAGGTTTATTCAATGAGAATAAATAAATAAATACAAAAGTAAAATAAAAAAAAGTACATATCAAAACCATATTAAATGTGAGATGTGTATGGTACATTTAAACAGGAATGTTTAAGGTTGCCCTTATCTTCTATTTCCACTTGTACTTCTTTTCTTTGCTTTCCAGGACTTTCTGTTTCCCCGGAGTCTTCAGTCCAACTACAGGTCACGCCGCTCACCATCACACCCCTCACCCCCTGTGGACGGTGGCCGTCCACTCTTTCCCCCTGTCAGACATGTATCATTCCACAGTCCACTTACGACTCATCCAGACAACTACCTGAACACAGTGGACAAACCAAACCACATGCCCCCTGTCAGCCCATCCACGGTACAAGCTCTGCCCTCTGCTGGCGGACTGCAGACACTACAGCTGACTGAGCCTCCTTCTGACACTGGGTTTAAGCTCCACGCAGCTTTGAAGAACCCAACAAGGTAGCAATAGAGCAGTTTAATCTGTGCTCCAAAGAGGACTCGAAATACACATTGATTCTAATTGATTGTCTTTGCATCAGTAGAACGAGTTATCAGAGGAATGTTCATCCACTCTCAGCACAGCAACTGAGGTGAGAAAATTACCTCTGACCTCTTCTAGTGGCCTTTAAACCCTTTAAACATTGGTAAACAACATACATTGACGAGCATTATTGATAACAATAGTCGACTGATTCTGACTAAATTGCGTTGTTTTTCACAGGCAACACGCAGGAGCTCAGCTTCGGACAAGACCGCAAACCAGCAACCCTCAACACCACTTTCCACGGACACAATACCGGAGGTCTAGTTCTAGTAGCAGCCAGGATTATAGCTGCAAATTATAAAAACTTTATTTGATCATGGTCATAAATAACAACCATGTGATTTCTGTCTCTCAACAGCGGGTGCTACAGCTGCTTCCATGTGGTGAAGCCTTACAAAGCTGGACACTACATCATACACCCAGACTTTGTGTCTGAATGCCTTCGTTAGGACTATTAGAGACCTGGCTTCCAAAGTGGGGACCGGGGACATGCAGAGCTCCTTGAGGACATCATTAACTTCACCATTGTTTAATTCTGCACTAATTAACCCAACGAGACAAGGTGTAACAATGAATAATGCAACTGTAGGCTGCACTCTCGCCACTATTATCTCCCTACATACAGCGTGGCCACTTTTACAATTCAGTACTAAATCAGCGGCAAAAACCTTCCCATAAGCTGCTTGTGGTGATCAAATCGAATGAGGCACCGTGGCCCTAATGTGTAACTGTCTGTGGCATTACAATTTTATCCCACTATTAGAAGATAATTTTATACATTTGATATAGGAATTCTTTATTGCATGATCAGACGGTTAAAACAGAAATAGTACTGTAAACAATCAAACTTTACACAGGGGATTTAAATACTTACCATGGTTATTATTATAGGTAATTTATAGTACACTGCCTTGTACAGATGGTCCCCATAGAAATAGCAACATGTGTTTGTTTTTCCCCCCTAACTTTGCTAATTGCAGTTCTTTAAAACGCGTTTTTGGCACCCTTGCCTCTCGCTATTCAACCCGTGTGTTATGTGAAGTTTCTGTACAACTCGTGTGACTTTGCTCAAATCATGTAAAACAGTGTAATCTATGCAGAATGAGAACAATAAACTATTGTGCTCCCACCTACTGGACTACATTTCCCATGCTATGGTGGGCGCAGACGAGGCGGATCCGCAACAACGTGCATGTCTTGGTCATTTTTCTGTGAACTGTGGCAAACAATTTTGTGGCTGTAACTGCTGAGGGGGCCGCTGCTGATCGGTAGGCAAAAAAAAACTATTTTTAATGAACAGCTGAGAGTAAAACAGAACACGCATTACGATAATATTATGCCACTGTACTTACACGGACTCTGGGTTATTTCCCCTCCGTCAACTTTCTTGTACGACCCACCACCGCGCACAACAACGTCTTCAGTATGCATTCGACTATAGGCTACTGTAGGCTAGAAGTTGTGGGTACATTAGCAAAGACGGCATTCTTTTTTTATGTACGATTATTAACTTATAAATGCACGTTTGTATGTACAGTAGCTACGTTTAAATTTAGTTTATTAGCAGAATATATGCCTATAAGAGACTGATGGTCTTATCGGTGCGCTGCAACATGCCACACACACACTCTCTACCTACGCGCACGCTCAAACGCGCGCGTGCCTTTTGAGGTAGTGAGCCTCTCTCAGACTTCTGTTCAGACTGCATCAGCTCTTCTGTGTTTGCTTTCCCCATGTCAGAGGAGATAGTGAATCGGCTGAAGTGGCAGATATGAATCCCCCTGTTCACACCATAAACATAGAAATGCCCCAGTCTCAACATTTTGAAACGGAGAAAAACACGTTGAAGTTCAATATTTGTGTTCACTACAGACCTTTATGTAAAAAAACACCAGTTAATCGACTAATCAATTAGTTTAAGGAGAGAAAATGTATCTGTAACCATTTTGATCAAATGTAATTTGGTCTATATTAGATAGACAGTAGATCATTGTATCATGCTTTTTTATTATGTGTTTTCTAAAATAATAATAATAATAAAAAGATTAATCTTTAAAGTAATTTTAGGCAAAACATTTCCTGGCTCCAGCTTCCTTTCTGGTTACAAATGTGATTATTTGCTGTAGAGCTGCAATGATTAATCAATTAGTTATTTGACAGATAATCAATTATTTTGATAATCAATTAATGCAAAAACGCTCTGGTCCTTAAAAGTCAGAAGTTGATGCTTTGCTTTGTGATATAAATAGTAAACTAAATATCTTTGGGTTTTGATTGGTCAAGTAAAACAAGCTACCTAAATAGATCATCTTTGGCTGTGGGAATTGGCATTTTTCCTTATTTTGTAATGTTTTTTGGATAAAAAATAGTAGTTGATAGATTGAGAAAATAATCAACAGATGAATCAATAATATACATATAATTGTTGGTTACAACCTTAATTTGCTAGTCTTAATAAATGTATTATCTTTATGTTTTTGGTCTGTTGGTTGATTAAAACAAATTGAAGACTTCCCCTTGCACTCTGGGAAGCTGGGTATTTGACCCAGTTTTTATATAATTTCATAGACTAAACAATTAATTGAGAAATTATCATCATATTTATTGATAATTAAAACAATTGTTGGTTGTAGCCTGATGTGAGGAATATCACAAATCATAGATTGTAGTATGTTAAATTCATACATCTGTCGTTGCACTTTTCCATTTATAAAGAAGGAAAAAAAAAAGACACAAGCAAATAAATACAGTAAATCTTCTGTTGACTTTCCTGGTCAATTCCAGCAGTGGATCTCTGAGTAACCAACACTAAGTTCTCTGTTAGTTAATGATGGGCTCATGTTATCACTCCTGTTGTTGGGGGTAAATCCATACTAAGGCTGGTTGAACACAGAATTAGTCAATTAGATTGCTAATTAATAGCAAGCATTTTTTATTATCGACCCTTGCTGCCAGGGCAGACCACGAGAGTCAATTGCAGTTAGGACCAGTCAGCAAACGGAGAATGTGGAGAGGACTGAGCTCCCCTCGGTTGGCTGTGCACCTTAATCTAATCTATTCTGATTAACTAAAGCCACAATAACTAGCATCAACTAGTTGATTACCCAAATAGTTTTTGCTGTATCTCTGCTGGGAGGGACAGCCAGGTCTAAATGTAATAGAAATGCAAAAATGCATGTCCAAATGTCTGTTTATTTGGCTTGAATGAACCAGGTTACTTCCAGTTTTGTTTGGCTTGATGGAGCACAAAGTTTAGTATTCTTTCCTCTCCTTCCCAGCATTGGCATACCCTTAAGGCCGAAATCCCCTTTTCTGCTCCTCTACTTCCTTCCATACAAATGAGTCTTCTTTCAATTGAACTCATATGTTAGAATTACTGCTGGGAACAACCACTTTATCCTCTTATGGGTAATTGGCAGTAGATTTGTTTTGTTAAATCTCAGACACATTTTAAAGTTTTCATCCTGACAGTGTAATACCTTTAAGTGATGTGGAATCACTTAGTGCAGCAATGCAAAGCATGTAAGACAATGCTAGAAATGTAATGGAGGCTTTACACTGACAAGGAAACAAGATAGACTGAGAAACGGGCTGGCATATCATGCTGTTCTGGCTGTGGCTGTTCTCCTCGATGTCTCTGATAGTTAAGTGATTTGAAAGAATTTTTTGACTAAACAGAACTGGTAAGCAATATTAGGTGAATGCTCTGTACAAAGGCTCCTAGTACAGGCAGCCTTTTTGTTCTACTTTGAACCCATTTTCCCTCAAAAACAGTGTTGATATATGAAGATCAAATACTGCGTGAAGACCTTGACACTGACTTTTCAAAGCTTGTTTTTTTCTCTCTTATGACAGGCAGAGTGCAGCAATCAAGGTTCCCTGGGAAACATTTCTATGATCTTAAGAACAGCAACTGTCGGATTTGCCCACTGAACGGCACAAGTCATGTACCAAGTTGTTCCCGGAGGAGCGGGAGGCACAATTACAGATGTTATCCCCAAGCAGAAGCACAGGAAGGACACTCGACCCTTGGTCGGAGCTGGAGTAATCGGCTTGGTGCTGGTAATTGCAGCAGTGACTGCATGGTGTTATTACATAGCCTCTCTACGCAAAGCTGAGCTGCTTAAGACTGAGCTCCTGGATCTGAATAAAGATGGCTACATTATCCGCAACCAGGGAGGGTCTATTGTTTTCAGAATGGATTTCAGGTTGGTATTTCTCCGTGTATTGATGCACAATATGTTAAATGTAAACTGTTACAAAGTAAATGGGAAATGTGTCTGTTGAGAGAGATTCCTTATAAATGTAATTATATGTAAATCTTGGCAGGTCAGGTACGCTGGATTTGGATTCATGCTCCAAAGAAGGGGAGATGCTGAGCTGCGGACGCACCACTAATAGAAAACTGAACTTCTTCATTGAGACAGTTCGACCCAAAGACACGGTGCAATGCTACCGTGTGCGTTGGGAGGAACTGGTTCCGGACATTCCTGTTGAGCATGCCATGACGTACACGTTTGCACACTGGTATGGTGGTGCAGTATCAGCAATTCAACACTGGCCTATTTCTATTAATGGCCAACAGGCTCCCAAACCCTTTGTTACCAGTGACATCTACTCTAACCGCAATGAATTTGGAGGAATTTTGGAAAGTTATTGGCTTTCATCCAACGCTACGGCCATCAAGATAAATAATTCAGTGCCCTTCCACCTGGGCTGGAATGACACGGAGAAGACCATGTCCTTCCAGGCGCGATACAATGACAGTCCCTTCAAGCCAAACCCAGGAGAGGCACCATGTGCTGAGCTTAGCTACAGAGTGTGCGTGGGCTTGGATGTGACATCCATACACAAGTACATGGTCCGCAGATACTTCAACAAACCAAACAAAGTGCCTGCCAAAGTCATGTTTCGCCATCCTATATGGTCGACCTGGGCGCTACATAGGACTGACATTGACCAAGAGAAAGTCTTGACGTATGCCGCTAACATCCGCAAATATAAGTTTAACTGTAGCCTCCTGGAACTAGACGACCGCTACACCAGCCGCTATGGAGAATTTGAGTTTGACCAGACAAAGTTCCCTAATGCCTCGTCCATGTTCCAAAAGCTGAAATCAGATGGATTTCTGGTGTCGCTCTGGATTCACCCTTTTGTTAACTATGACTCAGAAAACTTCCATACTTGCGTAGAGAGGGGGCTGTTTGTCCGGGAGCCTACAGGCCAGCTGCCAGCCTTGGTGCGCTGGTGGAACGGTATTGGTGGCATTTTGGACTTCACAAATCCAGAAGCTCGCGATTGGTTTTCCTCCCAGCTCCGTTCGCTGCGCTCCAGGTATGGGGTGTCATCTTTTAAATTTGACGCAGGGGAGACTAACTACTTGCCGTGGAAATTTAGTACCAGAACTCCCATTCGGGACCCAAGTCTTTTCACAAGACATTACACGGAAATGGCTATTCCCTACAATGACAGAGCTGAGCTGCGCAGTGGCTACCAGTCCCAAAACATATCCTGCTTCTTCAGACCAATTGACAGAGACTCTGTTTGGGGCTACGAGTTGGGTCTCAAGTCTCTTATCCCCACCGTGCTCACCATCAGCATTCTGGGCTATCAGTTCATTTTACCAGACATGATCGGAGGGAATGCATATCTAAACCGCACAGATGGTAAAAGTGTATTACCCGACCGGGAGCTCTATATCCGCTGGCTGGAGCTGACGGCCTTCATGCCGTCCATGCAGTTTTCTATTCCGCCATGGGCATACGACAACGAGGTGGTTGAAATTGCTCGGAAATACACAGCACTCCATGAGCGTATTGTGGCGCCACGGGTCCTGGAGCTGGCTGGCGAGGTGCTGGACACCGGGGACCCAATCATACGGCCCCTGTGGTGGATTGCCACAGGTGATGAAACGGCCTATAAAATTGACTCCCAATTCCTGATTGGGGATGACCTCATGGTAGCCCCAGTTTTAGAGCCTGGAAAGCAAGAGCGTGACATCTACCTCCCTGCCGGCCATTGGAGAAGCTACAAGGGGGAGAGATTTGATATCAAGGAGCCGCTGCATCTCACAGACTATCCTGTTGATCTGGATGAAATTGCTTACTTTCTTTGGGTGTAGCAAGAAGGGAATGTACAGCTGAAAAAACTTGACAAGCCTTTGCTGCAATTTGCTTGTAAGACAAGCTTCACAAATTCAGCTTTCATGCTTGAATGAAACAGTTCTTGGAAAATCTTTTCTTCAAAAATATATGAAGACTTTTTAAATTATAACATCACAAATGTGAAACCGTTTCACTCAAAAAATGCTCAAACCCTCATTTAATTTAATTTAAACAAATTGATGGATCATCTTTATATATATACATGTATATGATTGATGGATCATCTTTATCTATATATATGTATATATATATATATATATATATATATATTTGTGGTTTAATAGAAAGGTAGCTAGTTAAAGTGGAGTTTTTAAAGAGCGACTGTGTAACTTTTTCTGAATGGCACTATGGGCTAATCATGAATGTAATATAGCAGAAGCACAAGCAGAGAAGAGTTATACAAGTCAACAAACAGACTCCATAATGTCAATTTTTGTTCAAAGTTCAAACCATAAGCTACTGGTCATACCAGACTGACAGTATAGAAGTTACATAGTCTCACTTTAAAGCCTGTACAAATCATGTGTATGAAACATTTGTCAAAAAGGGAATATGCAAACAATATGCAAACAATATGCAAACTGAATTAAGTAAAGCATACTTGTCATTGTGTGCCATAAAGATGACAGGTAGTAGGCCACATAAAACCTTCTATATTAACTTCCATTTGACTGAGATGTCCTACTTTCCTTTGACACTAATGACTCTTCTACTCCTCTGCTCCGAAATACTTTTCAGGAAGTCAGGTTTTATGCTTCACTTATCAGGATGAATGCTTGAAGTTTAATCATTATAAACTGCATGTGCTCTCATTTGTGGAACACAGTGTCATGTAACTACTCTTAGTCCAGATGAAGATGCCTTTTATTAGGCACTAAATATTTGATGCTCCTCCTCAGGTAACAGCTTTTTCTGGTGTGTTTTAAAGTGTCTGGTTGAGTCTTTGTCTTTATTGTGCTTTGCTGACTCCAAATCCAGCTAAACAACTATAGTGTATGATACATTGAAGACAATAACTTAAGTGAAACTGGTCTGGGTACTTTACACCTACTTGGTATGCAGTGTGGAAGTCTATAGGTGCAATGAATTTACCAGCATTTAATTATCAAATTTAATGGTACAATGTATTTTGTGACCTTGTGTTTTGTTGATGTGAATAGTTTGTTAGTGTGGTGATATCTCCAAGTGCCAAACGTTAATATTTACTGCCACATACTCTTATGCAATTTGTTGTTAAGCTATACATTGAATATTTTACATTGATTGTATTGTCCATTTATTATGTGATATTTTTTCTTAATTTAACCCTTAATGGGGTGAGTTAACCCTTTATGCACAATCCCATGGTCAACAAAGTGTACCACAAATGCCACAAAATAACATTTTATATTATGTAGCTGCAAACATAAACCTTTCTTTAAGTACATCATGTGATTTTGCAGATGCACAGAGGAAACTGATATTGATTGTCTCCGGAAGTGACTTATTTCAAAGTGAAAGCAATAGAGAATAAAATTGGGAACATGGAAAAATGACTTCCTGTGGCTCCCGTGTTCGCTTTTTAAAACCTTGTCGAGATGGATTCTGATGAGATTTGAAGCTGCAATAATGAAACTAACATGTTAATATAAAATAACGAAAAAGGAAACGTCCACATTATTTTGGTCCAATATTTCCATATGTTAATACTTCTTTATTTTTGTTTAACGCTGTCTGTGTGGCATATAGGTTGACCTATGTGGATTTTGTTTGTGCCTTTTGACATAGTTTCCCTATTTATAGCAGTTCTCACTCAGCATCTGGGCCAGGCCAACCTCTCAGGCTATTTCTGTCTCAGACTGTCTTGCTCTATGACGAGACGCAGAGGCTGAATGTTCCTTTGCGTTTGGCTCTTTTGACCCAGTGTGTGGGGTCCGCCTCCAGTTATTGCAACTGAACATTGCACTAATTTCGTTGAGAGTGCATATTTGATATTGTTTCATATGAATGCATTAAAAGAAATCAAGTTTGACTTTTGTCTGTTTGTGAGCATTTTCGTTGTCCTTGATTTGAATATTATAATCTTTGTTGTTAAAGTAAACATCACATGGTACATAAAGCCCTATTTCCCCCATTAATACCACTCCCAGATGACTTTTACTTTTTCACACACCTACACATAAAACACAAGAAGAAAAGACACATGGACATTAAATCCAGGTCAGTAAGCGGAGCGTGCGACCAGTGAGCCAATAACAACCTGTAACCTCTTATGAGTCTGCAATACAGGAAAACTAATGTGCCTCTCAGTTCAGTATTGAAAGAGACACCCTTGAGGGACTTTTCCAACTTTTGGTGCCCAGCTCATCACGGGGCGATAATGACAAGGTGATGAAACAATTGTGCAGGTTATTTGGAGGCTGTGTTCGGATCAATAAATCATCTGGTGGCTCTTGATGTGAGGCCAGAGAGCAAGTGATATGAAACGAGCAGACACCAAGAATAAAAAAGATAAACTTCAGTAGGAGATAATAGCAACACTATTTATTAGAATTAGAGCCGTAAGCATGATTGTTTGTCTGGGTTCAAACAGCCTGGCAGAACCATTTTCTGACGGCTGTAGTCGATCTTTCAGAGGTTTGGGGAATTCATTCCAAAACAGCGGGATATGCTTAAGAACTACTTCACTTTATTTGCCAATGCCTCATCTTCCTTCAAAATTGATCTGGACTTGCAGCCTGTGTGGGGAGGACATACGTACATTCATTGATTAGCTGTCCGTGTGTTGCAGGGATCAATAATATTTGTCTGTTTGCTTTTTGCAATCATATTGTCTGCCTCTGCCCATCTTTTCATAGGATGGACAAGTTATTTATGTAGTAGCTTTGAGGGGAATTTGGAGATTTCCAGGAGGAGGGATTAGAAAAAAACTGACAATTTTATGCCAAAGTAATAGGGGCTTTAATATATATTTGTACTTAGTTCAGTGTGTTGGGACACATGCTGCTTTACTGTTTTTAACAAATTGAAATGAAATAATGAAAAAATGAATATTTACTTGATGTTGATAGTACGAGTGGAGGAAACAGCATAAAAGTACGTAACACAGTGTTTGAAAGAAAAAAGTATTTAAAAATAATGCATAGGTTTCTTTCACATATTTGTGAAAGGGCTTTAACAGACATTGAAAACGAAACAAAGGATGAAATCTGTGGGTGTTTTGGCCATGTGGTGCTGCAGACCTCCAGAAGGGTGCAGTGTAGCTTCATTGATATTTCTCTCTGACATGTCAGTGGACCATGGTCCAGATGTTAGGTGCGTGTACACGCACACACACACACACACACACACACACACACACACACACACACACCAAGCAGGACACAAAAACTGGCAAAGCCCTTCTCCTCCTTCCTTCCCCACCTGTGAGCCCACCTGTGTGTCCATCTGCAGAGGAGAGACGCCAGTTGTTCTGGTTAGGAGCCAGTGTGTCTCAAGTACCTTCCCATATCCTCCTTGAGTCTGCTGTCTGTCGTCCCCAGTAAGCCATATATATATTACACACAGAGAGGAGTGGTGCTCGGAACAACAACCATAAAACACTACAAACAGATGCATCTTTTGCAATTTCAAACTTGCTTTTCTAATCGGTTAATGTCCTCAGTTGTTTGGAATTTAAATAATGACCACTATCAAAAAATGAGTGTTAAAATGATTTTTTTAATCACAGCGTTGTAATGTATGTTTTTGTGAATTAAAGTGCCAAAGATTTGACATAACATTACCTCAATTTATGTTGTAATTTGTACAGCCTAATTCAGCTAGACTTCAGCCACAATGAATAATATATATTGCAAACAACTTATTAAACATGATAATTGGAGATAAACATTGAAACTACTGAATCCATCATGAAAGTTGCACTTAAATTACAATTATAAAGCAAAATGAACAATAGACAGACTATGATGAATAAGCTTCAGTTTTTATTAAAAAAGTGCTCCAGCTTCTTGGAGCCAGAATGAGCGTTTATTGTAAGGGGCCACAGGGGAAATAAAACCCCATGGCTGTCTCTCTTGTATGAAGTGTGAATCTTTGTCCTTAACCCAAGATTTTCTCTCCGTAACTAGAATGACCTCGCATCTGGTGCTGCCATGGCTTGTCTGACAGGAATATGTCTGTCCTCGCTAGGTAACAAATGAACCCGACACCCCTGAGACTCGTCTCGCATCTGTTTATCTTTTTTTTTACCTGTCGGTTCGCTGCACTGCATCAGACTTACACTCCTCTGCAGCCTTTGTGGATTTCAGAGCATGCCTCTGGCATTACGGGGTAGGAGATAGTTGCTGTTGTTTGTTAACTTTATGACTGGGTTTAGTATTACAGTGTGTAAGTGCACTTACATATTTGTTTTTTTCATATCTTATTTATTTTTGACTTTTGATACTCTTTATTGGTACACTGTTCTTTTTTTTATTGGCTTCCTTTAGTATTTTTTACATTTGGTGTTTTTCTTATATCTTAGCTTGAGCTGAAACAATAAGTCGATTAATTGATTAGTCGAATGAGAAAAATAATCTGCAATTATTTTGATGATAGATCAATTATTCAAGCAGTTGCTGAATATTCTCATGTTCCAGATACTAAATGTGCTGCTCTTCTTTTCTTTTTCTTTTCTAAACCAAACAACTTTGGTTTTAAGACTGTTGGTTGGACAAAACAATCAATTCCATGACATCACCTTGAGCCTTAGGAAATTATTATGGGGTTTTTAACTATTTTCTGACATCTTATAGATCAACTTAACCAAGAAAATAATTGGAAAATAATTTGATAACGAAAATCACAAGTTGCAGCCTGCGGTGGTTGTAGCCGTAGACTTTGCACCTGACTGCGACTGTAATTTTGCTGTTGCAGACGATGACAACAAAGCTCTCTTGAGTATGCAGATAGTATAAAGTTAAGGAAACCGGCGACAGATATGCTTGAACAGTAAAATTAAGGACTTAGGGGAAGACAACAAGCAGGGCACTTCCTCTGTGCCTTGGTGGGGGTAAGAGGTTGAACGAAATGTCAGCCACTGAGGAACAGATGCATAATTGAAACATTGCGCTGCTGCTACAGCCGTGCACAAGGTTGTTTGATTGATACCGTTTTAGAACACTCCTGTCCCCTCATGCTCATGGGGTTTACCTGGGGAGAAACCAAGGGAGGGGGAAAGGTGCTTAGGTGGCTCATCTGGGTTTTGAAGGAAAATTGGTGCCATCCATCAAACACTGCATTTAACAAACGCTAACACAGGCATGGCCAACAAAGGATTCATATAGAAGGCAGCGAACCGGAAAACATGCGAGGTGCAGGGACTGCTGAGGGTCTATCAATCAGCCAGTCAGCTCCTTTATTTAACAAGCGAGGGCCACAGACCCCGAGGGCCACACTCCATATTCTGGCTGGTTGGGCTTGCAGTCTTCGCCACTGAAAGGATGAAAAAAGGGGAAGAGATGAGCAAAGGGAGGAAGGAAAGAGGAGCATGAAGGGATTGGGGTTGGGGGGCAATGGAGGTGCACAAGGGTTTGGCCTGTGTCCTCTGGCGTGCTGATGCGCTTCATCTTCTCAGTGCAAGGGCCTGGAACTGCTGCTTGATGGGATTTTCAGCCCTGTGGCCTCCGCTGTCCCAACATCCATCTGGAGGGCTGCTGTGTGCACAGCGGAGAGCCAGCCACTCAGCGACACAGCCATAAAGAGCAACCCGTAGGCCAGCCAATGCCACTGATCTGAGGCTCGCGGCTCTGTTCAGTGGACAGGCCAACACTCGGTGGCACACATTCCTGTCGGGGACACAGGCTGATCCCTAAGCTACTGTGTGCTCAGTGGAACAGAAGACACGCTCTGTGAGGCAGCCCACATCCAACCACTGACTCCTTCAAAGCTTAGAAAATTGGAATGGAACAAGGACTTCACTATTCAGCATCCTTAATGGTGTGAAGAGGACTATCTACCCTCTCTCATTTTGTGTCACAGCAGTGGAATATACACTGATACTTGTTTTTAATATTGCAGAATTTTATCAAGATTTTACAGTGCGTTCGACATCTGATCAAGATAAGGTGCTGAAGTCATAGTGGGCACCTTGTAAATTATGCAAATGACACTCAGTGGTCACACAGATTCCTAATTTGAATAAGCTTGTTGGAAGGTTGGCCATAATGAAATAATGCTTCCTTTGCATGTTCAACAGTCCATTTTGTTATATGAAGAAGCTCAATTTAATACCCCAAGGCGCAGCACCCAGAACAATAATATCAGCAATATGTATTTCAAAAATCAAGACCAAACATTCAAAGACATTCATTACTGCCTCTCATTACTGGATCCAATTTATGCATGTCCCAGCGGACAGGGTAGCAAATAATGGTTGAGAAACTGTATACGGCAGATTGGTGGTGAATGTGCACGAGATCCCGCCCGATATAACCTATACGTCCATGGAAAGTTTGGATTGAAAATGTTTTTGTTTCTCCTCAGGGCTACGCGGCGTCATTAGCATATTTTTTTCTCTCCTGACGACTGTAAATTCAGTGAATGTAGCCCTGTGGTGGGTAAGGTGGGCAGACGGCAGACTGTATAAATAAACAGAGTCTGTCTGAGGGCAGCACTGTGGCCCCCACCTGCCCACCATCAATCAATATTACAGCGGCCACTGGCAGCCCAATCACCCTTTTATAGGCCTGTGAAATGATCAAACATCTGCTCATAACCATGCTTCATCTATAGATGGATCATACATACAATATCAAACGCTGATGATGTCATGCTGCACAACAGGATGTGACAACAACAATACAATGCATTTACCCAAATGTGTGTACAGTGGCCGAATGGGGGGGGGGTTAGGTGGCTTTACGATCAGTGGGCTTTCTTAAGGCTCAGAAAATACTTTGGATCAATTAAGCCAAAATCAATGACACATGAAGCTTCAGTCTTACTGTTTCCCAATAATCACATGCAGTCTTACTGTGTCCAAAAGCTTTGGGCGAGAAAGCATAACTCAGTGTTAACTTTTTCCTTGTTTGCTGTTGAAAAGTCTGCCGTGTTGATGGAAGCTCAGTGAACATGATAAAAGTTGAGCCCAGTAACTAGTTTGGCAGCAGTAGTAGACAAAGGTTGCGGGGGCCTGGTCCTAGGAGAGAGGGAATGAATCCAACTGGTCCAAGGTTAATGGTGGCCTCGGACAAAATGGATTCAATGCCAGGGGCGTGCTGACAGGTGATTTGACATGAGTGAAGGTGGGCCATCAATCTCCGGTTGGCCCCTATGACCCTCCCCCGCCCGGCCGTAGCAGCTAGGGGGCGCCAGGTGTCATGGTGCCCTGACCTGTACAGGTCTCCAGATAGCCCACCTGCTGTCTGCCTAAAGCTCCCCCCTACGGCTAGAAGAGACTCCCATCACTTCATGCTTGGCTGGCATAATGAAACTGTGATTGGGAGATGGTGAACTGTGACAGGCTGTAGTAGACTCAAAGTCTTCTAGCCAAATTCAGACCACTCACAGACGGTTTCCTTTGACAGCCCGCTCTTGTCTTGAGTCGGTCTGACATTTTAACGGTGCAAAAATGATAATCTGCCAGAACTATCTTTAATATGTTTTCATACTCTGTGTGGCTGTTTCTTCGTGTACTGCAGATATAAAGGGATCTTCTAACTCATTCAATCTAAGGGGGCATATCAGGTAAAGTATGCTGAGGCAGAAACTACTTTGTGTAGTGTGAGTGTCATTATGTGCATGTATGTACAGACCCCCCCCCCCAGGGAGGCTTGGCTTCACGTTTAAACCTGACATAAATTCCCTGTCACAAATCCCTGGGGCAACCAGGCTTGTAGGCACAAAAGCAAATATTTCCGTTCCTGATCATGGCCAATCCCTTTTAACATCCCCACCCACTGACCAAGCTCCCCACCCTCCTCTGAACCTACCCTAGCACCGCAAGCCAGCCATTTGTCACAAAGTAATTATAGAATTATCGATTGGCAAGCAATTAACACCTTTCTTCTCTTTTTTCACCCTCCTCCTTGCCCCCCCCCGCCCCCTCCCCCCCCCCCCCACCCTTTAATTTGAACTCGGAGAGAGAGAGAGAGAGAGAGAGAGAGAGAGAGAGAGAGAGAGAGAATAAGAGGAAAAAAGCTGTGGGAGTAGCACATTTAATCCTGCAGGCATTTCCTAGTTCTCCTCAAATTAATAGGGCGACAGGGACAAAACGGCTTTTCTCTTTCTTCCTCTGTTTCCTCTGTTATTTCTCTCCTTGTCTTGCCTGCTGATCTATCTTTAACAGACAGGGAGCTGCTTAGAGTCACAGCCAAACTCTCTATTCAAGCTGGGATGAAGGAATACGTCATTAAACCTCATTTCCAAAAGAACACCTTGCATGCCTCATAACAGAATTGCTCCCGATATGATAGCTACAACAATTTTGTTAAACTCTCAAAGGGAAAAAGACCTAAGTACGGGCTATTTTCTTTTCATATTTGGCGGTGTTTACTTTTGCCTCTTCCTCCTGTCCTGTTTTCCAGCTGTCACTGGTAGTAGTAGTCCAGATGGACGTGCAGGGGAACAGTGCTAGAAGCTCCGGCTGGCAGGTGTCGGAGTCAAGACGGATGTCATGGAACATCACCTTAGTAACATATGGATAGGGACAGGGGACTTGATTCCCCTTCTGGCTAGTTTGATAACACATATTCTCTTTCTGTTTATCAGTCTCTGCCTCCCTGCCATCTCCCACTCTCCTGACTTTCATATTCTGCTTTGCCGTGTCCACTAACAGGGATTTAATGTCACTGAGATCTTTTTTTTTTTACAGCTTATTTTTAATACTAAGATATTTTACCGCATCTGAAATGGAGCATAATATATATATTCTTAAAGTATGGATCAGACCCAAAGTGGGTCACGGCTCTACTTTTAGTGTCTTCCGACAAAGTAAAAGTACCAATAAATATTAATGAGACCGTATCCTAGGATGAGAGACCAAATTTCTAATTTGGGCTCTGCACTGAAAAAGAAACCCCTGAGTTACATGATTTAATTTCCTCTGCTTTCTCAAGTCACCGGTGCAAAGCTATACTTCTAAATTACAATTCATGTCACCACACCAGCGTTGGTTGCCTGTTGTTTTTTCTGTGGGGAGCAGATAAGATAGAGCTGCTGTTGTCACTGATCAATGGTGACAAAATGAGTGATGTTGATTAAAAAATGACAGCAATGAAGCTAACTTTCTCACGAACATAACAATAACATGACCTGGTAAATGAATAACTGTTTTATATTTGGTAAGGTGCTAAATTATGCATCTATGATCAGAGCAGAATATTTATCCGTTTACATCCATAGGGATCAGCTAGTGAATGCAAGAAGGTCACCGATACAGAAAAAACATTTGATTTAATATTTGAAAAGTCTGAATAATAGCACATTAAAACAATTACTTAAAATCACTTGCACATGGTTCTCTCCTCTTTCCCTTGATGCAGCTAACCTAATGTGAGTGGCATTCATTTGACAGCAATTTAGGAACAATTTGAAACCATTGCGGGACCTTTCTCTTTCATTCTGTAGTGTTAATCAATAAAACCCCTCTGGATGTTATTCAAACATACAGTATATACACCCAAATGCCTTCCTGAAAAACACTGTGATATTGACCCGTTTTTTCTTGCCCTGCAGGCCTTCTTATTTTCTCAAAGAAGGGGTAACCCAGGAGATAGACATTGTTGTGGCCCTCTGCTCTATGCTGGTTTTCTAGCTTTCATGGCTCTAACACCATGGCTATCTGTCACAGTTTCTTCAAAGCCTTCTCACACTTCTGCAAGGCATTCTGTTCGATTGACATTTGAGAGAGTTTTAAAGGAAACTCATTCGAATGGATGTTTTATCTGCTTGTTAGTCCGCCTGTATTTGTTTTTAGGTTAAGTGCACTTAAGACTTTTGGGAACTTCTGCAATCATCATAAAAGTCATAATTATGCAATCGTAACCTACAGAAAATGCATTAAAGTTATCCCGAAGAAAACCATCAGAGACACTTGAAGATTTCACTCACACTTTTCTTCCTTTTAGTGACTTATTCATCTATCCTCTACATAAATATGTTTCCAATCAAAGTCCACTAAAGTCCATGTAGGTAGGTCGGGGTGGATGAGTGGCTCAAACAAACACAGGACTTTCATCCAGGAGTCCGCCGTTCATGTCCTGTGGGAAACCAAAAGTCAATGTTGACTTATCTTAATTTTCGTCACAAACGAATGTAACAAACATACTATTTTAAGCCAAACTATGATCTTTTACTAAACCTAACCAAGTAGTTTTGTTAAGTTTTTGTTTTGTTTTGTTTCAATTTAGATTCCCTTGAAACGTAATTCAGATTGCAGTTTAGTTGTATGTGAACGTCATTTTTTAGACAGTTTGAAATAATGACTGTTTGCTGACACTTTTGTCATGTCAACTTTAAAAGGTGATAATATGTCAATGATGCGCATGCACAGGTAGGAAAAACAACCCAATTATTGAATTGTAGATATAAAGCTGCTGTCAGCAATGGTGACCACCACACACTTTACACAGCAGACACTTTTATTTACTGTAGTTGGAAAAGCACAGGTGACACACATACAATTAATGATGTCTCGGAACTGGTACACCCTGAATTCTGCCATCATTAATGTTATCAATTACACCTGTGCTTACATCATGTTGTTCGTGGCCGCCTGTTGAATGTAGGCTGCAGTAAGTGTTACTCACTCACTCTTTAGCTCCGATCTGGCTCAAATATCTGTCTCACTAAATGTTTTGAATGAAGAAAAGAACAGGCCTTCTTCATTATCTTTTTTTTAGTAAAAGTAGTTATCTACCAGCCAGGAGCAAAGTTTCATGGGATTCACAAGTAAGATATGGCAAGCACTCAAACACTTCTATTTGCATTTTTGTAATGATGATTTTAAGGAAAAATACAAGAAATAAACGGGTAAATGCTCCTCGTAGTTATTAGTAGACTTTGTTTACTTTGGCTTCTGACCTTTCGATATGTGTACAAATGGCTTGTGTGAGCTTGCAGGTAGTGATGATCCTGTAATACCTGTGCCATTTAGCAAACTATTGATTTTCAAAAGAGTGGGATCAATGTGATAAATATAAAAAATGCTGTCTCCCTCCTTTGTTTTGCACAACAATACTGATCCCATTTATTTTTTCATCTACTGCTAAATTGTTACAGAATCAAATAATTACAATCCCCTATGGTCAAAGAAGAGATTCGCTGTTGTAGTGCATTTCATACCTACCCATGATGCCCTGCTTTATCAAATTGCTTTCCACTTACTGAATCAACAAAGTCCCCTGCTCTCAGAAGTTGCGGTAATGCCAAAATATTGTCCAAACACATCAGAATTAATCTGGAGATTGAGCATACAGTTTACTTGCATGCAAAAGAAAAACATGAAGAAGAAAGCCTCAATGGTCCAAACACATTTCACCAGTGGTTGCTTCATTCACACCCCGATGTCACGTGGAAGTTGTTGACTTGATAATCGGTAGTCATGTGAGAGCCGTCAAGCCGTTGGTGGTGCAAGGTTTGAGTTACACCTAATTTATCAAGTGAACGGTGGGAATGGTACTCAATTTCAAAACTTTTTCTGGGAGACAGCACAGTAGGAACGCCTGTTTGTTGTTTGACGTGTCCTCTGCTGTAAAATTGATGCCATCATTCACTGAGCTGATGTGTTTTGTGAAAGCCACTACCTTGCAGGTCCTGTTTTCCACTCATGTGTCATCCACATATCTGAAACAGTGTCTTAACCTCTTAAGGTCCTCGTAAATATCAGTGAATGATTATTTATCTAACTGTAATGCAACTGTTTTACTCTTTTAAACCTTGAAGTAAACCACACTGACAAATTTAATCATGTGCTGCTGTTTTTTACAAGTTTAAAGTCAGACTATCTAACAGTAACAGTCTTATCTGGTCTGGTATGACCCAGAGCTTAGGGTGGCTATTGTTAGCACCAAATATTGCTAATTCTTACTTGTGGCCAAAGTGGCTGCTGTTCATTAAAAGTTACACTATCTCACTTTAACATCACTGCACAACACCTCTCCATTAGACACAGCTCTAACCAAACAGTTCAGACACAATTAGCTGCATTGTGAGGGTAAAGTATCAATGCCCATCCTTATTATTGCACTGTGTGCACTGTGTGTGGATAATGACTTGTTGATTTGTTTAACATAATGAACAAAGGGGGAATAATGTATTGACCAAACAAGTTGGTTAAAATACCATTCATCCTCTTTATTTCAGGGTAATGAGCTAGGGTCTTCTGAATTTGTTTAATGAAGATAAGACTTGTGGAGCAACAGGTTGGCCTTCAGGAGGAGGTGTGTTGAACACTGAATGGAGAATAGAGTTGTAGGAATGTCGGGTGGAAAGGGGGCAAGCTGGCAGACAAAACGGAGGACCACGGTGCTGGTATTGTTCCCAGTCGGGCCAGGACCTGTGAGCATGAGGTGGACACCCCTCATCAGCCCCCGTCCACACCCTTACACTTGCGTTCCAGGCTCTCATTTTCCACATGATTAGCTTGCCACCTGTCCTCCGGCTGGCCCTTGGCCTCCCGGCCGCCTGCGTCACAGCACTATTTAGCACTGGCAGGATTTCCACTGCGACATGCTTCATCACTGTGGACCTGATGGAAAGAAGGTCTCAATAATGAATTCATGGATTTATGTTTTGAAACCTATAGTTCATGGTAAAGTAATGTAGACAGTTTGAAAAAGTCAAAACCTTTAAATACAAAAGTATATAATTTCCCGTCTGACGTTTTAGTTAGTCACACATTATCTCTCTGAAAAATACATTCTTAGAGTCATAAGTTTATAGAACCACAACTCAAAAAGAAAAGTTTGTGCAGAAATCAACCGACCCCAAAATAAAAGCAACTACACAGCTCATCGATGACCTCAGTAACACTTGCCTGGAGTTCTCTCAGTTTTAGATGACAGTCATGTCAGTGTAGTTCTTTCATGAATCAGTGGAAGGCACTGTTTACTACCGAATACCTGCTCTTCAGCTCCATAGCTTGTAATGCTTCTGCTTCTGCTCATGAGACAAATGTGAATGGATTCATTGGCTTTTGGGGAGATCAGAGTATTACCATAGTGTTAATTCATAAAGATATTAACATTTGATGATTTTTAGTATATGGCCCTCTTTTGTAAAAATAAAAACCTATGACCATGTAACAACTGTTTAGACCTCATTGTAGCATGAATTACTGCTCATCAAGTCAACAATTGTTTAATTGCGAAATGTATCTTGGTTCGCATCTTAAAATCACTGTTCAAAGCTTGTCTCACAGAACAGTATCCACATTATGTTAAAGGTGTGTTTCTTGTGCAAACTGACGGAGGCTGATTTCATTCCTCTCCTCTGAATACATTTTCCACCTGTTTGAACCTGTTGTGTGATGCGCAGTGGCGTGGCGTGACACACCGTGTTATCCCTTGGTAATTCAGCCCGCTGGTAATACATTTATGCTCCGTCAGAGCAGGGGATTGGCCCTGACCCATGTTGGCCTTGCCTCTGATGTTGGTGGCTTTAGACAGCAGGGACAAAGAGGGGGTGACTAAAGAGGGATGGAGGTCACGGTGTGAAAAGAGAAACCTCCTCCATTTAAAATTATGACATGCCAGTGCAGTTAATAAATCGTGGATCTCCACGTTCGTTTTCAGGCCTGCGTGATCATACATAATAAGTCGCTGAAAATTCATTGCTACGGTTTGGGTTAACGGAGTGATCTTCATGAATATTTGAAGAGGCTATTTGTATTTTATGCCTTGGGAAAATAGTGCCACTTACCAGTTTAAAACCTAACATTGAGGAATCTTTGAAAGGATGTTGACATCAGCCCAGTAAAACTGTGTGTCGTGAGAATAATCCGAATGTTTTTATGTAAGCTGTCAACTGATGATAGAGCTGGTTGCGACGGCAATAAAGTGACGGCAGTAACAGAAGTTTTTTAAGACCTTAAGGTCATGCTACCGAGCCTGCGGTCTTCATGTAGTTCGCCAATTAGAGACTCCGTGCTTGGAGACGCGACATAAATTCTCACATCAGACTATTCAATGCAGATCCAGGCTTAATTGAACACAGGTGACAGTTTAGCAGCAGGGAGAAAGAGAAAGAAAAGAGAGGGAGGAGGAGGAGAAGGAGGGCGTCAGACAGAGTAAAGTTTTTCAAGTCTTTGTCCCTCCTCAATTTGCATGCCTAATGAAGCTGAGCAGGAGTTAATAGCGGGTGTAATGACTTCTGACTGGCTGGGCTGTGGGCTGCTGCTGGGACAGGAAAAGGCTCCGAATGGCTAACTGTGGAGCAAGGTGGGCAGAGGCAGGTATAGGGAAACACTCTGTGGGTGACGGAGCAGAGGAAACTGGACTCAGTGGAACTTCACTCACCTATTCTTACGTGTTTTCGTCAAAGATTATAATTTCATTGTTCCATTTTGTGAGCGTATATCACCAGGATCATTTACCTTGTGTTCATAGGGGATTTTTCCAACAAAAGAATGCATTTTATGCTCAAAATTAGCATGCATGTTGCTGGGTTTAAGAATTTTGTTTCAGCTCAATTCCCTCACCCCTCCCTAACTGGGACAAAATGCAAGACCTCAAGGTCTATCAAGCAGAGCACTGTCTGTGCCTCTCTCACATAACTTCAATCGCCTCCAGTTCATTACCTATTCCTGCTATTCTCATGATACAACAAACATACCAGCTGGTAGAGGGTTATTAACTGTAAAATAGAATAAGAAAAATATCTTAATTTCATATATGAGCAGCCTGTAGCATACTATCTTAAGAAGATAACTCAAGACCATGTTAGTGTGCCCTGCATATAGTGGCCTGAAAGGTGAGCAACACGAAATACTCAAACACTTGACATACTCGATACACTTACAGGTCAGCAGCTCGATGTCCCATGACCCTTCGCATCACACTATGTAGACTCTCTCACTCTGTTGCATTTTTTAAATATTATAGAAAAGACGGGTCTTGGAGAATTTTAGGGTGTAGTTGCCCTTTAATACAGTTTTTTTCCCCATTCATTTCATATTTCTTAATTTTTGTAAAATGTTTAACAAAGTTACACTACAGTTTATGAATACACAACAGTTCCACTTTGTACAATTCTTGTACAGTTTTTTCAAAGTAACATTGATGCACTTTTCATTGCTTGTAATTTATACAATAGTAAGCAGTGCTCTGCATTTTAATGGATTCATCCATCATTTTATCGTCAAACCTCCTTTTAGAAATGTATATACTGTATGTTTCCTACATTTTGTCATTTTTCCATCGTGGTATGTTTATTTATTTCCACTAGGCCTATATTTGATATGTCTACTGAAATGTGTGCAATTGTCTTATTGTCAATATATGGTTTTGTTTGCTGCAACCTCTCCCACTAAGCCCATATTAGGAACATTTCCCTAACTAAACATGCAGTAATATGAAATCAGTTGTTTGACAGTTGCTCGATGATGAAGCATAGAGACATTTAAACCATAATAGAAAGCTTCTACAGCCTGTGTTGAAGGGCCCTGTTTCAACCAAAGATGATATGAAAAATGAAAGTGGCAGACACTAGATAGCAAAGCAGACTTTTCCTCTTAGTGAGATTATCGCAGTATGGCAATAGTTCAGATATGTTACGTCTGTCACATCTCACATCACAAGTATGATGAGCACGTTCATCTCCTATTCTAAGAATGTAAATTAGCTTCTTGTGAAGAAAAAAAAGGACATAAGAGTATCAAATGCTTCTTGGATACAAAATAGAGGGAAAAAAACTTAAAAAATAGAGTAAAATCTGGCAGAGCAGCCAGCAAATATTTCCACAGCTGCCTGAATCTTTTTTCTTCTTTTGCATCTTCAAGCTGATGTGTTTTCCTGCATCTTTGGCTCATCTCACAGAAAATTCAGATTGGCACCATCACCCACGCTGGCCACAGTGTGCCAACACTTCTGCTGGCCGTAGGACACACACACACACACACACACACACACACACACACACACACACACACACACACACTCACTCAGTCCTGATGGCCACAGATGTAACAGTGACCAGCCCATCTCCACCAGGTGTTGCTTTATAGCTATGTCACTTTGAGCTTGACTCCATCTGCCACACACAGCAGGCGAAAAAGAAAAATCTCAAAACAAACTGCTTCTTTCGGCATGCGCACATCCACAAATGAATAGAAATGTTGATGTATTCACAGTAGGTTATGTGCAGTCTAACGTTTGCTATGTTCTTTTCATCATATCGCATCATATGCTCTTGCACATACAAACACATGAATACACAATCAGTCATTTTTCCTTTGTCTTTCATTGCCTTCCATTCATTTTTCAGTAAAGGTTGATTCAGCAATATCCCAGCTTAATCCATTTGATCACATATCATTCTTTGTTGTGTGGATGGTGGGTGATTTAATTTGGCAATAAATCATTCTTGTTTAACCAGCTACATTTTCATCCAACACTTTTATTAAACTTCAGTGCAAGAAAAAGTACTGATGTCAAATAAATCTTTAGATCACACAACTTTACTTTCATTTAGATTGAAGATACCTCGGGTTCTCTGAGGCATTAGTATAGCATTGCCTGTGTTATAATCATAATTGTATAATCATAATTAATCACACTCTCCAGTATCACAATAATGTTGTTTACTTGCAAAACCGAACCTGGGATTCAAGTTGCATGCATCCTATAATAGCATTGTTTAGGCTCAGCGATCCGTCATCCCACCAACAGGTAATACGATAGTCGAGGAAACAGGCAGCGCAATTAGATTTGTGTTGAACAGTGGGGCGTGTTTTTCTCCACCGCATGCTTGAATTTTTAATAACAGTTTTATTTTGGAATACACCTGCCTTGACGCAGCGCTCCAGTGTCTGCGAAAGAGCAAAAGGTCGCCCCCTAAAAGTGATCAAGAGATGGAGATGCTCATCACTGGCTCATGCATATTTATACCTTATTTAATTATATGTAATGAGAGGGTGTATTTGATCTGCACAGGGCTCTTAATCAAGAGCTCGGGATGATTTTCTAGTCTACCAAACGCAGACATCTTCTAAGCGCTTATGGTAATTTGATATTTGAGACGTGGACTTGGGGCTTATGAGGGAGTAGCTACACAGATTCCTTACTAGTAACCTTATAAATATAATGAAGCTCCAAGTTTTACATTAAATTATGTTGCAGTATGTCTTTTTTTTATGAGAATAATTTTTTATGACCTATTGCCTTAAAAAAACCACTAATTGTTGCATGAAATTGTGCACAATCAGGGTTTGTAGTTTTTTTTATTAAATGCTAAAGGACCACAACCTCTAGCTTGTCTTATAATTGGCTGAATGTGTTGAAAACTGACACAAAAAAATTCCCGTCTATATCATTATTGGTTGAAAGTTGAGCAGAGAGAAGACTAACAGACAAGCTGACTGCCTTAAGAAAACATAAACATCTACTGAAACTGGAATAAAGCGAGACAGTTTAGTCAAACAGCTTCCATTAATTCAGTAATATAGCTTTACATCTACTCTCACAACCTCTCATAACATCTAGTGCCATCTAAAATCACACGATGAAGATCTGATGACGTATCTCACCCTACTATCATATAGGACCACAAAAGGACGATGTCATATAGTCTCAAATATGCATCTTAAAATGCCAGGGTTTTCACGAGCCGGCAGACTCGTCATGTCCACGCAATTTTATACAGGTTTTAATTCTGCCAAGAACAGACCTGTTTTCTTCAGTCTGATGGTTGTAATGCTTATAATCTGTAAGCACCGTCCAGCTGAGAGGCAACGTTCATTGTTCCTAGTAGGCATAACTTGAAATTATTCTCATGCGATGCACAACTCTGGTGTTTTACCAGCCTTTCTGAAAGATGTTTCAAGTCTTTGAATACACTTACTGTCCACACAGTTTACAGTTGGAAAAGAAGACATGGAAAGTGGAAGAGAAGTAGAAGGCCATTGAGCAATATCAGTCCCTCTTTATTTAGATAGCAGATGTGTACACCCTTGCACCATAAAATCAACCAATAGGATGCTTGTAGGGGCCCTGGCCTTCATGCCCAACTCATGATCTGAAAGTTCACGTTGAACACGTGCATACATGCGCACATGGTTTGTCGTTCCACAGTCGGGCCAGTACCGACGTGCCCCACCAAGCGGAAACGGGAAAGCAGCATATAGGGCACAAAGACAAATTTGCACATTTTTATGACGTAGACACAGTTAAGTTTGCCGTTATTGTGCTTTGACTTTGGTAGTCTTCTGACCTTTCATCTTGAGCCATAATCAGGTCTCAGTTTGCCGAATACTTTGGTTTATGATTTAATGCCTCAGCTGCATTTCATCTAAGTGCTAATTAGCAAATGTAAGAATGCTAACTGGATGAATGAAGATGTGGACCTGGTAAATATTACCTGATAAACATCACGTTAGCACTCTTACTGTAAACATGTTAGCATTCAAATCACCACTGTGTCTAAATAAACGGACATACAAACATTCATACACAGCAAGTAACAAAACAGAAGCAGTGCATTTAGCCTTATGAAATATGACAGCAAAGGATGGACAAGTGGATTTCACTGCATGCTTGGTTTCTATGGATGTTGTTATACTTTTTTCCCACTATAAACATTGTAATCGACATTAACTCAAACTGACCACAGCCGCTGTGCTCTGAAGAAGGAAACTTCTTTCAAGCTCACAGGGGAGGTAGTCTTTGATGCTTAAAGGATATACTGTGTTAAATGTTAAAGAAGGCTGTGATCTGTCTCAGTGGTCGATCAGACACACAATCATCATATTCAATTGACTATTGAATTCACCTGCAACCATTGCTGATCTATTGTTTGTAATTTGTGTGTATTTATGGGTTTTTATAAATTACTCAGGCTTAAATTATTGAAGACGGACGATAGGAGGCGATTGCTTTCATTTGGGGCGCGCTGGCCTTCCTCTGAGTGCTTAGGATCATCTGAGTTTCTACAGTTAACAGCCTTTTATTGCTTTTATCTATTATTTCTATTTATTTCTTTCTTAACACCTCCATATTTTGTTCAAGTCCCATTGTAATCGTTTATATACAAGGTTGTCAATCTGAAATCACCGCTGATTTTCTCAGTTCTTGAAAAGTTGACATTATGGAGAAAAGTTTTAAACTCGACAGAAGTTTCATATTTATTCCAGACAAGCTGCGGTTGCTCTTTCTGTCAACACTAACTGCATCACCCCCTGTGCCTTGGAGGATTTTTCTCAGAAAATTCTTTTTTGGGAAAGTGTTTAGAACAGCGAGCATAAAAGCTTTCATTAGCTCGGTAAAGGCTGGATGAATGTGGTTTTGATCAAAGTGGTAAAAAAATCTATATCAAAACATGCTGATTATTGGTTTACTTGATGGTTCGTCTGGCATTGGAGTTGTTTGGCACATCAGAAAAAGAGGAAGGACGTGTGCTTGTCCCATCTGTGGTGGCCAGTTCCTCCTCCCCCCACTCTTTTATCTTCTACCTGCTCCCACTGTTAGAAGTGTACCTTAATCTAGCCTTGCTTGCAACCTGTCTCTCTCTCTTTCTTCCCCTGCATCTGTCCGCATGTCCGTATGCCAGCCTTACCTCCCGCTCTCCCCCCCCCCCCCCCTCCATCCTCCCGTCCTCTGCCATGAGGAGATGAATGGTGCTCTGTCACTCGCCAGGCTCTTCAGAGAGCCGGCGCTCCGTATGAGGAAAGTGCCAGTCATTAACAGGAGAGGGAGGAGGGAGAGAGGCAGGATGAAAAATGAGTTCATTTCCGGGCAAGTCCTGTGAGTCGCGTAACGTCAGCAGCAGCAACCCCCCTCCTCACCTTCTCCTCCCTTCTTCCTCCCATCACTTTCTGTAGGTGACCAGTGTGTGTGTGTGTGTGTGTGTGTGTGAGGAGTAAGGAAGAGGATGGGGGTAGGGGGGAGTTACTCAGCAGATTTTCAGCCTTGTAAAAAATAAAGGTAGCCACTTCCTGTGGGAAGAAGCCGACAAGATTAACGGCAGTAAATTGGGGTGGGAAGAGCTCAAGCGCAGAGGAGACGAGGGGAAGCATTAGCAGGTGGGGGATTAGAAGAAGGCTCATTATTCAGACTGGAAGGACCAGGTTGAATTTCAGCCAAAGATTAACACCTTTGGTCTCACCTAACATCTAAAGTGCTAGGTTGGTTTAAATCGTCTTAAGTAAAGTTTCAGTTGCTGTTACCTGTTGGGACAGTAACAGTTAGAATACAAAGTAAAGAAATGCAGTTATCTTGTTATATATAGCACGTGTGCATGCCTTTAGTTGATATATATGCTACTATATTTCTAAATTAAGCTACATTAACTAATGCAACAGGTGTTCAAAAGGCTTTTCCTGTAGCATTTAAGTCAGGCCTTTAACTAAAATGGTATATTGAGTAAACATCATATGCACCATAGAAAGGCAAAGATAAAATGTGTTTCACACAAATGAGTGTATATCGGGTAGCAAGCAACAATATAGGCCTTGTTCATTTTCATGTTGATATTTTTGTCTCAAATATAAAGAAATTCCAGGAAAGTTTCGGCTGTGTTTCATTCTCATCAGAATTGATAAACTTCTGCGCATAATTGTCACCAGAAATTTTCTCCCAAAGTTCTTGTGTACTTTATCTATTCCATACTGGGATGTGGGTTCTGTCAAAAATGGTCCAATGCACAGTAGACACTGACGGAGTACTGCAGCTGCTGATGTTTAGCTTCTCTCACTATCCACCAGCCGGTGTAGAAATTGTGGGACTATGGCCTTCACAATGCAACATATTTTGCAGTGTATAAGGTTGATTTTTAAAGCGTCAACAACATAACCATATAGTATTGTTAAATTATACAGGAGACTTCTCTCTTCTATATTGAGGTTGTCATAGGAGGAACAATTTCAAAGCACATTTACAATGTGGACAATACTTCGACCTTCTTTGTTCCTCTACACTGACTGTATGTAAACAACTCTTAATAGTAATATCTAAAGTATATTTTAACCCCAAACCCAAACGGCACACTCACCACGACTTCAAAAGTAGGCCTGAACTTTTCGATCTCATAAACAAAGAAGATGGATGCAGATGTTTTGTTACTGTGGAGATTTGTGCTTTGGCTGCAGATTGCAGACTTGGAACGTGTCAGGAAGAACAGGCCCACATTTGTGTAATGTCCCTCTTTTGCTATGTAAAATCATTAAGAAAGGTTGGCAGGGCTCTGAAAATAAATGCCACGACAACTTCACAACTGAAGGCAGAGAAACAGCCTGTGGCTTTATGATCACCAACTCGGCAACACAGGTAGCATGAAAAATTTCATAGACGTAATTACAAGTGATGCTAGTACTTATGTGACCATGTGCACAACTCTTATCCCACATGCTGTAAACAGATACAGTATGTAGTAAAGTAAAGTTAATTAGGTAGAAAGGTAAACTTCTTACATAATGACAGTAGGAACGCTAACGTCAGCAAACATATCATATTCACCATCTTAGTTGAGCGTGCTAATATTTGCAAATCAGAATTATTTAACACAGTCTAGCAAATACAGTAGGGGCTGATGGGAATGTCTTTTGCAGGTATTTGACCTATATGATACTAGATGAAAAGTCAGGAGATCACCATTTCAGTAGGAGTCATCCTCTGGAGACCATGAATGTCTGAACAGAAGCCATTTGTTAGCAGATAGCTTCCTCTAAGCAAATGCTAAACCAATAATAATGCTAATAATTTATAGTTTATCTGACAGTTTAGAGACACACCAGCCTTAATACATTTACCTTGCAAACTGTGCTTTTGGTAAACTTACAGTGTAACAACCCACTGGGTATTTACCAGCTGTAGTGGCACTGAACTGTAGCTGACCCTCCGCTCTGAACCACCTGGACGGAGAGAGCATGAAGCAAATTTCTCTGTTGGGATCCATAAAGTGTCACATCATTACTTTTTTTTTTTGAAGTTCTAGTCTTTACTGCATGTTCCCTCTCTGACCACTGTAGCATTGGCCGCTGGTTTATTACAGTTTATTCAAATCAAATAATCTTTCCTTTGGTCACAAGTTATAACGATGAGGTAGTAATCAGTGATCAATATAAGAGTGGGGACATTGGATTTGACCTCATAGTTCTTCTTGGACTGCTGTTGAACATAAGGAGTGCTTTTGCATCATTTCAACACATCAATTTTTACGTCTTTTGGCATTTCATGCTGGCCAAATTTATGTTGATGCATATCAAATGAAGAGCCCCAAATAGGCATCTGTTTAATTAAAAGCTTAATTTGATTTACTGTCCTGTTCTGTTCTGTAGATGGTGAAGAAATAGGCAAAAAGAGATAAATGGAGAGAGACTTATTACACACACAAGGGCTGTTTTCAGTTAAGCCACTGAGGTGAGAACAAATTGCAGGTGTGTTGTGCTTTGTGTGTGGTAGTGTTCCTCTCCGTGATTTAATTTCATACATCATAAATGCCACTTTGACACTTAGTCAGGCGCGTGGCGACTTGAAAGCGGAAGCCATAAATTAAATCAACGCCATTTCCCTCTTTTCTCTCCGTCCAACTTCTTCCTGATTTACTCTGCTTGGCTGGAGAAGGCTGAGGTGTTGGAGCGCTGATTAATGTTGCTCTTTGAGTGTTGAGCACAATCATGGTAGTTTGTATTGGTTAGAGCTCTCACACATGCCTGCGTGTGTGGTCAGACGGACTGACAGATGAAGCTGACAGAAAGGGAACAAAGAAAAAGAAGTCGTGATCCTCTGGCTTAAAACTGCATTTCCAAAAAACCTCAGAATAAAACTAACTCTGTACAGGCCTGAATAATGTACTTTTCTTGAGAATTCTGTTTCATTCTCATGTCTTTGCTCACCAAGAAAACTCCCTTCAACACATGTAAATGCAACAGAAAGTTTGGAACACTGGGACTTGTGGATACTGAAATTACAATGTCTCTGTCTCTGCATCTCCTTTCATCAGCATCATGCTGCCGTGATACACAAGCCATTGTGCTTCAATAGGCCACACTACAGTGAATGATTGTGAATGCTTCATGTTGCTTGACTAACAGCACTAAGCTTTTTGACAATGCTCTTAAGTGCATCATAGATCTTCAGTTTATCACCCCTGTGTTCAGAATGAATTTTTGCCACTCACAAGCCAATACTCCTCCTCTGCAGGAACAGCGAAAACTGTGTTTATGAGTGAATTTTCCCCCAGGGCTCTGCCATTAGGTGCTGCTGATTTCCTCCAGCACTGTTTAATTCCAGGATCCAATTGGAAGTACACATTAAAAGTTAATGGTTAAGGTAGTTATTGATTTTAAGATAAATAACACACATAACAATGCTTTTGATTTTCATGTACCTTTTCATTACTTCAAGCCCCTCTCTTTTCTTTTATGGCAGCCTTTCTCATGTTTGTTTGTCTGCTTGTCCTCCATCTTTCTTTCTTTTTTTTCACAGATCACAACTCATCCTGTATCTTCACAATTTTACAGTTCTGCTCATTTCACTGGTGTATCAGCGAGATAGACCCGCTGTGAAGAAAATCTGCCCCAGAGCATTGAGGCCACATGTGCGTCGTGGCTGGTGCAGCTGCGTCTCGGCTCGCACTGCTGGCTTCTCCCTGCCTGTACCCAGCGGTCTGTCAGGGAGCGAGGCAGGGGAAACGGTGGGATAAATGATTATTTATGATCTGCCACCTCCCATCCTCTCAGCTATCCCCAGGCCCCATTCATTACTGCTGCAGGCTGCCACTGCGCGGGAGAAAACATGCGCGCACGCACACACACACACACACACGCACACACACACACACACACACACATGCTAAATACTGTAGCGTGTGCACACATGCACTTTTGGATACCGAGCCCAGGCAAGCAAATAAACACACACACACAGTCTTTCCCCCCATATCTCATTCTTTCCAGTTAAAAGCATCATATCTCAGGCACAATGTGCTATCATGTAATTTGCACCGTCCTACACAACAGAAGTGGGTACTCCACTCGCCCATCTTTCCCCCAGCAGCGTGCTGTCCTCTGAGAAGCAAAGACATCATCCCATTCGTTGCTTTGAAAATCGGATGTTTCACTTCTCACTTTCCCCGCTTTGCAATAAGTGGCACATGGCTGATGAGTCTCTGTGGTATTTGTCTCTCTCTCTCTCACCATGCATCATGTTTTTCACTGTGCCAAACTTCCAGCAGCTGGACCTAATAAATCCTCGAAAAACCCAGAGAGCTCAAGGTAGCTTAAATAATTGATCAGACTGAGCATGCAGCCTGGCAGCCAGCTTGCCTAAAATACAAGGAGATCACAATAAGATAGAGAACACTCCATGTCTGTTTGCTTGTGTGTTTGTGTATATTCTTTATGAAAATTGACCACAAAATCAATAATGTTGGTTTCAAATTTCAAAGCAACATGTACGCATGAAAGCACATCCAAACCAGTGATGTGTGGTCAGCGTAGGCAGAGCCTCACCAAGGAATTGTTGAGATTACATGATAGTTGTAATGATAATTTCTTCATATTCTTAATTCACAATTATTTGAATTATATTTATATATTTCATTATTCATAATGTGTCTCCAGTAAAACCAGACAGAATAGTATTGTATACTCCTTTTGCCACTTGCTCCTAAAAATACTTTTCCTGAATGCAAGAAGTTCAAGGCAATGGGGGCAGCAGCAGAGGCCTGTCTCTCCTTATACATCCATGGTCTGCAGCTGTGGCACATAGGCTAACGTTTATGTAGATTTGAGCATGCAAAGTTAGTTCTCACACTGTGTTGGATCTGCGTAATTATAAATCCCACTGCATTTCTTGGCAAGACCTGCCACTTATTGATTTCAAGTATAGGGTCAGGATAGCCCATTGGTCAGGGCATAGGACCTGAACAAATCAGGTTTTTAGAACCTCGGAAAGTACGGACGCCTGGCCACTGTATATAAGAAGTGGTTGTAGTCACCATGACATCACCAATCGGTTTGAGAACTATGGTTCTGAAGCCTTGAGTTCGTCATTTTGGCCGTCTCCATAGGCCGTCGCTATCGTGTGTTTTTGCAACTAGAAGTGACACAAGAGGGCGGAGTAAAGTACAAACAAACGCATATCTAAGCAAAGAAAATGTAACAATTGACTTCAATGAACTGAAAGCACACATTGAAAGGTTTAAAGTGGTAAGACAAAAACATGGACAACTACCAGACAAGGGAACACCGTGGTAAATGAACCTGTCCAGATATGCATACTTATTGGATTTGATTAGTTCAAAGTCTGATTTGTTGGGATTATACTCTTCACAAGCGGTTCAAGGAAAGACGCCTGTACAGCTGCGTCCTTTTTTGACAGAGAATGGTCTGCAGGAGACAATGTCCGAGGCTACAACACGTCTGAAGCTGGTCTTAACTATGCATAAAGACCTGTAGCTGTAACAGAATGGAACAGACCAGGCTCTCGTCCTTGTCTCACATTTCCACTGAAGTACAGACTTATGAGGAATACACCCAGCAAGGAGGACTTTAACAGGGAAGTCGTTGATCTCTTCGTCCAGAGAGAAAGGTGCATGGACTTTGTCTCCAAAAAAAAAATCAATCAAAATCTTATTATGAATAACTTAGAGGAATATTGCACGCAATAGGCCCTTTTTAACAGCAGCCATTTTGACATGCCATTGCAGGGTAAGCACAGGTGTAATTAATAACATTAATTATGACACTGTTGCATTTAGGTAGCCTATGCCCTGGTATTGTGCATGTTGGTGCACTGGAATTGCTGTGACACAATAAATAGAATGGGACCATTTCACCTGTGTTAACGCTGCCGTGATGTGTCAAAATGGCTGCTGTGAAAAGGACCTTGTATAGCCCCGACCCCTTCCATCACCTCACTCTCACATGGCTCCCAGTGCTCTTTCAGTAATTGTCCCTGTTCTCAGTCCTAAAGTCCAAATTTATTGAAAATAGATTCCAGTCCAATTCCAATCGGAATATTCTGCTTCGATCCATATTTCTTTGGCATTTATCCTTTTCGAAAGTTTGCACACAAATGGGCGGTCAAGCAGCAATCTTAACAGCAACATAAATGACATTTATATAATTGCAAAATCACAGAATCATATTTTTCCCATTGAATGGGGTGAGGCCTCATTCGAAAACCTCAATAAAAGCTTTGAATGTAAAACTTGACTTTCTTTACAGCCCTAATATATTGGATTTATTATTATTTATTTATTTTTAAAACGTTTTTTTAACCCCTTTATTGGCTTTGTATATGTTCTCTTCTCTCTCTCTCTCTTGCTTCTTATTCCTGGTGCACTTTCACCAGATACTCAATTGTGTTGTTACCGGTGGGCTTTTGCCCATTTTAGGAGTGAATAACTCGCAGTTTTCTCCTGATGGGCTGACACAAAGGTTTCTCTCTTTCTTTCTTCATCCTGCTGCGCCGTCGCTAGATTCTCATTGTGTGTGGGTACACTTCTGCGCATTTTGTAAGAGTGAATAAGCTGTTTTCTTCTGGTGCGCTGACACCAAAATTTCTCTCCCTCTCTCTCTCGGGGCGTTTATTGTGTTGTATGTCTACCTGACTAATGTAGACTATATTTTAGACTATATTTTATCCATCCATGTGTAATATAGACATATTCATATGCCACATTGATTGGTCACTGCCTACAAGCAAAGATTCCATTGCACCCTACTGATCCAAACACATACAAAGCAACCATGATCGTTTTCTCCGCCTTACAACACACACACACAGACAAACACACACACAGACAGCATCTCTGTACAAGGACCACCCCCCCTTTCTTTACAGAAATCGAGTGAGTAAAAGCAAGGCAGTCCCTGAGAGGAGCTTTGACCTGACAGTGTATTGGGCTTTGAGACCTGCAGAACACCGGCTATTTCATGTTTTAAAAGCTCCGTGTGACGTTTTGTCTATAAAGAAGAGAGTTAGGGCGTGCTTTAAACGGAATATACATCACATACTTCAAGAACTTGTTAAGAGAATGTATATATAAATCCCAGGGCTAACGTGAAATGTTACAGCAAGTCTATTTAGCTGGAAATACATTGGTGCACACTGGACACTGTAGTTGTCCACTGGGCATTGGAAACCACAGACTGTTAAGCCTATAGGTGGAACCCTACCATGATAACTCACATTGACTGTCCACAGCAGACCGTTTAACAGGAGGGAGGGAGAGGGGAGTCTTGAAGCGTGGTGTGTGTGTGTACGGATGATGAATCAATATATTGGATGATAATATATGAAGGTGAGCAGATGTGTGCAAACTGACGCTCCATTAGGGGGCCATCATCGGGGTCTTTCACAGGCAGGGGAAATTGGGCAGCATCCGCCAAGATCTGTAGATGGATGGATGCTCAATACACAAGCCCCCTGACTCACCTACTGCCTCCTTATTGCTCCGTTGAGTAAACCTCTTCAGCTGTTTAACAGTTCATTTGATCTTGCGTGGCTTGATGAAAAACCTTAACCATACTTTAGTTAGCGCGAACAAACATTGCTGAATATAAGATATTTTAAAAATGTTGCCAATGTGGACATAATTCAGAGTGTCTGAAGAACTCCCTTCTTAGAAATTACGTTTATATCCAACTAATTTACCACAGCAAAAACATTTGCTCCAAAATGTGGACTGGATTGTGTTTTCTATCAACATTAGGAAGAAATGTTGTAAAATGAACGTGGAAAGATCACAGTCTGGTGCAATAGAAAAAGTTCCAACATGTTTATTGACTTTAAACTGAAACTACAATCTTTCCCTGACCTTAACCGTGCTTTTGTCGGCTAAAACTATAGGAGACAGGGTTGCTGGTGATGCTGTTGCTTGATCGCTAACCAGTTGATAACACGGCTTATTCAAGCGAGCAAACTTGCACCATCCACCCCACTCTGTCATGACTGACTGCAAACCATAGTGCATCTCTTTTGTGAATTGGTTTATAATTAGAATTCAAATTGGATGGTGTGACACAGCTAATGGGATAGTTTTCTCCATTTACTCTCTGTGTCTCCTTCTCTCAAAGGTTAAGGTCAAGGCAGTTTGCAATTGGTCAACGGCATGAACTTGTGTGTCCAAGTTGAGCTCCATGAAGGCTCCTCAGGGAACTGATGTTGACGTTGGATTTGCTGTCACAAATGCTGGTGGACCGGGACTCTTAGGCCTTCTCACATTTGTACAGCTGATGTTTCCACAATCAAAGTGATGTTGTAAGAAAAACTGACACATAATTGACATGAATATTAAATGATATTCCTCTGAACTTAACCGCACTCCCTCCCTCCTGTTGAGAACACCTGGCAGTGAGTGATACAGTAAAGCAATAGGCTGCAGGAGAAAAGCCTCATTGTCACCTTTTCTTGTTTATATCCTCTTTCCCACCAGGACGACCCATTAATAATCACACGCGAACTCCCTCTGGCTTAAAATCTCTCTCGCTCACTGCTTCCTCTCTCACTTTCTGTCTCTCCTTTGATTTTCTCTCCTCTGCATGTCAACACAGTCAGGTCCCTTGGCACCGACAGAGCTATCCGCTGTCGCATCCTCCCTCTCTCTCTGCCCTGTTCCATTACAATGACAATAACAGATAAGAATATTTATTATGTTGGCTCACCCCTCCCCGTTCCTCCAAACATCTCTCAGGGGAGCGGCTCCTCACTATCACCCTCAAAAGCCTCATTCAGTTAACAGAAAAAAACACATCCACTCCTGGCCTTGATGCTTTTCTTTATCAGTCCAATGAAAGGAGAGCCAGAGCATGAAGGCGTCTCATCTCCTCTGCTTCTTTTCTTCTCTCGCAACTCTCCCTCCCCACTTTTAATTTCCATCTCTCTTTTCCTACTCATTTCAGAAAAAGGGGGAAAGGAAAAGAAGGAGGGAGGGAGGGCGAGCAAATGAGAGTGGGACGCTGGCTTGTGATAACTGCCATGCAGAATGGACATCTCCCTTGTTTATTGGCTTTTGAAATTCAATCCATTGTCTGGGAAGGGAAGTGATAAAGGGAGTGGAAATACAGACGCTCTTATCATGCCTGCTCAGTGAAAGGAACTTTTTTTCCCTTCTCCAGATGCCTCCGTTTGTTGTGGGGTACGTTTGTTGTGCGCGCATCGCCACATCCGAATAATGGTTTCTGAAAAATGCATTCATTCAGCTGATTATTTGGACCCGGCTATGCCACTTACTATTGTGCGGCGTCGTTGTGTGTAGTCATCACATTTAGAGGAGGCACACAATTGAGAGTGGTCACACTTGTCTCATAGGCTTTTCCCTGGACGTGTCATATTTAAAGGTTGTAAATGCTCTTTTTCCAAAGAAACTGAGTACGTAGCACAGGCTGTGAGTATTGTGGTCGCTTTGTGGACTACACTGACCTTTCAGCGCTTTTATAGTCGTGGATTAAATGGACGCATCATGGTCATTGAAGCCTGCCGTCATCTCGGTTGACTTTTATTATGAGCTGCACCAATTTGGACGTTCCCTTCAACAGACAGCACATTTTTGTATTAACACTCATTTAAAGGGGACAAGTCACAACGTCATACAACTAAGACTGTAGCCATTCACCAGTACAAGTAAATACACTGTGACAAAGCCGGGCATTCTGTAAACTAATAACAACAATAATCATCTTTATTGTCCACACATGTGGAAATGTGCTTTGGGCTTCTCAGGTTGGTTTAAACACATCTTAGAAAATCCCAATACATACATACAATAAATAGCACAACATGCACGACACAGACAATAATAACGGACACGGTTCCAGTGTAAAAGTTTACGAATAAAGCAAAGTTATTGCATTTGGTGTGAAAGACTTTTGTAAATGCTTTTGCTTGCTGCGGCAGTTCTATAGCGTCTTCCCGAGGGCAGCATTCTTTAAAAAGGGGATGAACAGGATCAGACACAATTTGTCAGGCTTTTTGTTTCACCTGCGTTTTTATATATACATCCCAGTTTTGTTGCACATTTTGGATATGTATAGCTTTATCTGCTTCAGAGTTCAAAGCTAGTCTGTGTTGTCAGACTGGTGAGGGTCTAACGATACATGCCTGTTGGCCTTTTGCTATAAGTAAACACACTCTGTGCTCATCTGCTTTTTTTGGTTTACTGTAGGAAATGTTGAGAAAATGCACCTAAAAAGAAAAATGCAAGTGTGGGTCTACTTTTATTGTACATAGAAACATTTCATACAAATGTAGCTGCACGTAAAACCGGTGAGCCATTAGTATGGGGTTGCCAAGCTAGCTTACTGCTAGCTGATCTGCTAATAGGCGGACCGCCATTGATTGTGCGAGCTACTATTACATTGTGATCTAAAAGACCACCATATTGTCTCTAGGCTTTTCCTTAATAAATGTAGGTATTGATTACTGGACGTAATTACCGACTTGCTGGACGTAGCGGTCCGTCGAGAGTCTCCTCCTCACCAGCTCCCAGCTTCCATCCTGCAGTCACCAACAGAAGCTTTTGCATATACAGTGTAACCACAACAAGACATCCACCAAGAGTGGAGAGATGAATTTAAATCAACTTATTTGAACCTTTTTTCTTTCAATGACAACGCATGCTGTCTTGGTCATCAAATGATGGATACCATTCTAAATAATCTCTTATATTGTAATCGATTTATTTCTTGAGTGATTGATTGGGACTCATAAATCCCTCCATGCAATCAAAGCAAATGTGTAGTAGATGAAATATGGAACTTGCTGTATGATTCAATGGAATCATATGATCTTACAACACATGTAGCATATTACATTCAGACAGTTTTGAATCAAATATTAGTGAATATAAAGTTTAAAAGCTATACAGTTGCACATTCGCAAGTTCATAAAATATATCCCCGAGTTTTGACATGATGCAGCGATGAATATTTAATCATTCACCTGTGGGGATTAGAAACAAAAGAACAATACAATATTCATGAATACTTTTGAATAGAAACTGTATATAATCAAGGACATTTAGTTTGCACCACATTGAGGGATTTTAAAAACACTGTAAAAAAAGAGTCATTAAGAGAGCTGCTAACAGTTAAAACCAAACGGGATTTAAAGTATAACTACTAAAGGCTTAGTTTTATTACCCAGCAGCCTTCTCTGGTTCTTTTAGAAGACAGTAGTGAAATTATATTTTTCCCTTCCCAGTGGCTTTATTCCCATTGATGAGCAGTTTGTTAATGCTTAGCGCTGATTCATAATTTAGTATTAAGGATGGTGTGTCGGCCCAGCTGCACTATGCACCTACAATTCCGAGTCTCTGAGGAATCCCGGCAATCGGAAAAGCATTTACCTGGTGTACTATTTGCCTGCTCTTCTTTAGATAAATGACCTTAAATAAGGAGCTGAAGACAAAAATGTCTTTTCAGAGGGCCACAGTGGATCAAGTGTTGTGACGAGACAAAAATGTATCAGTTACTTTGAGCCTCTCTCCATAGCCTGGTTACCTGCTATTCCTCCCATGTCTGCTGTGGGGCTCTGTCGCACAGGAAATCACACCATTTTCTCTCTCTCTCTCTCTCTCTCTCTCTCTCTCTTTTCTCTCTCTGCCCCGCTCACCTTCCCTCCCTGGTACTCTTCCTTTCTCCTCTCCACACTCCCCATTTCCTTTGTCATCCATCCCTCTGATCCTTTCTCGATCAACAGGGAGACTTTTAGCTTCTGTTTTTTTTGTCACACTTTGCGTTGCTCAAATATCAAACTGACATGGACATCAGACTATGAAGTATGATATGTGGCGGTATTGATATGAAATATTTTGCCAGCTATAATTCATCCTAGACAATGTTTACAGACACTTTCACTACTGAAAATGAGTTAAGTGACGGCAGTGATGAATAGATGATCCCATTTAAGTAACGCATATATCATCTTAATGATAATAAACTTGATTGATACAGCACTTTGCTAAACAAGGGCCACACCAAACAGAAAAATGCAGTAAGTGTAGATGAGCTTTTTAATTGGATGGTTAAGAGGAGATTTGTACCAAAATCCCCGGACACCCTTCGTGGGCAAAAGGTGTAGCGTCACGCTACCATGGAAAATGATACAGTGTTAGGAAGACTTAAGTATTAATTACCCTATTAACTGCATAGGATTCACTGTCTATATCGGGTCATCCTCTTGTGTTGGAGCAGGCTGTGGAATTAACAGAGGGCTGCATTAATCCCCTCTTATTTTCCACATCAGCACTGGCGCATCTGAAAAACATGGTCCATTCAGGCGTTAATTACATAAAGTTCAGCGATGTGTGTGTCAGAGAGAGAGAGAGAGAGAGAGAGTGAGAGTGTGTGTGTGTGTGTGTGTGTGTGTGTGTGTGCGAGGAACGCCATTTGTTTTCTAGATGACATCAGCGGTGAAACACATTAATCAATTAGTCTTAGGTGATAAACACACGAAGCAAACCATCACGTTTCACATGGGATTCCTGGGTTTCAAGGTTGCTGCTGTCCACTGACGAGCACACATCCAAACAGACACTGTAGTGTACACCCAGGCGCGCACACAGATCTAATTAAAACCATTGTTGTGAATAGATCTGATTCCATTTCAGTGTGGTTAACAGTCCTTCATGGATAAGTAATGAGCTGCTGCCGACGGAGGCAGAGCACTTCAACCCTTTAAGTCTGGACTGCAGCAAGACTCCATCAGGAGTTACTATGGTGATCGGTACTGTATCGCTCTGTCGCAGCGGGAGTGAGTGTAACTGTAATGAACTGAAATACAGTATACCGTTAGGTGGTAGCATGCCACCCAGTATAACATTAATGAGTTGTGTGTGAAAGTACAGCATTATTCAGTTATGATAGGCATCACCCCTTTCAGTGGACTTGGGCAAGCACTAGAGCGTCAGAATATTTCTATCTGTTAACAAGCCAAAGAATGAAGGAAAGGAGGACACAACTGCCACCTTTGGGCATAACAAAAAAGCAATATAATGGGTACAGTAACAAAAAATAAATAATATGTAATAACTACGGAAATTGTATTACAGAGAACCTGTCATGCAGAGATGCAGCCCAAATACCTCACTCAGGATTGAAGCAATGTTGAAGAGAAAACATAATAACAATAAAACAAACAATACGAATCAGTAAAAAAAACATGCAGTATCACAAGCATCTTGGTAGTCAAAATCCTGGCTTCAGAATTGACTGTAATTCTCTTTTTGGGTAGCCTTATAAAAAGATAATCACAGTAAATGACAGTAAAAACAGTATGCAACGTGTAATGTAATAATGTATCAGTATTGTTAAAAAACGAGTCTTCTGTTAGACACTATTTGTTTATTTCAGTAATGATCCTCAAATTACTCTTGAGTGACTATTATGATGAGAATGATAGGCCTTTTTCACCAGAGACGTTCTGATGTTTCGCAGTAGAACTGGTAAAGAAATAATGTATAAATGAATGATTCACTTCATTTCAGGTTGCTGGTATTATGCGTGCTGGCTCACTGTCAACAGAGCAGAAGCTGAGCAGAGCCACCGTTAATGTTATTAGTAACACCTGTGCTTTTTCTACTAGGACAGGTCAAACCGTCTGCTGTGAGAACGACCTGTAATGGTGTACGTTATTAACAGACGAGAGTTCAGCCGGAAGATGTGAGGGAGATGTCAATCAAGCACAGTTTGTACACACCCACCATGTAGATAGAGGTGCAGCAGAGAAGTGACACTTGTATAATTATAGGTGCGACCCCTTTTGACAATTTTCACCAACTCTACTGTACACAGTATGATTTTGTTGACTAATCGATTAGTTGGTTTAATCAACAGATCTGTAAACAAATCTTTTTCTGGAATTTGAATTCCTGTTTAAGTTTTCACCGATTGGTTGCTGCATTGAATAGGTTGAACTGATAAGTGTTGGCTGAGATTCTGCACTCTTGTGTTGGTTAGAACTGAAGAATGACAGGACTGTAGAATAAAGACAATAAGAAGGAAAAGAAGGGAAAGGGAGTGTTTGTGCCCCATTATGGAAAAAGTGCGATTCCTTATTGGTCTCAACGACCGTGAGGACAGGCCTATATGCCCGGACTGATTGGAGTGAATTTTCTGTAGAGCTATTGACAGCACAGCTGTCGGAAAAATAGGAAAATAAAGGAGGACAATCTCCTCCCGTCTGTCTGTCTGTCTGTTCGTGGAGATAAAGAAATGTGTGACTCGGGCTGTGCGTGCACAGAGCCTCTTCCTTTAACATATTTTCCTCTCTGTGCCTGTCGGAGCAGCGGGGCCACTTTGATCAGAGTGTTATCTGCACCGCTGCGGCCTAATCCGTGTATTTGCTCCGAGTCTTAGCTGGATCGCCGCGCTCAAATCAAAGCACTACAGAGTCAGACCAGGAGAGAGCAGAGACATGCGGGAACACACACTTTCAAACACTTGCGGTCATACTGTATGCACACACACACTCTCAAACACACTTTAAAGAAATCCACGGAGGGCCACAAGCCTCCTCATGGGGTCAATGGACTCTATAATGAGGATTCAACTTGTGTGATCAAAGCCACAAGCAAGTCTAAATGCATGTAACACAGGCAAATAGCAGTCATAATTCGCTCTCTAAATAAAAGCTTCTTTACTGCCTGACTTCTGTTTGAGCAGTGACAAAGAGTTAAGCTTTAACTGCATAAATAATTTTATTGCAACACCTCTGAAACTGTTGTTTGCCACAGTAATGCTCCCTACGAGGCTGCATTGAGAGACACTCCGCTACCTCCCATTACAAAGTACTGCTAATTACAACACAACTGCCTACGCTACATCATAACACAATCAAAAGATAATTTTGTGTTGCTCCTCACTCAACAGTATAGCAATTTCTACTTGTGTGCTTCCTAATGATGCTCAAAAGTCATTAAACCATCTCCCACTAAAGAGTCCTGCGGATTATTTTGCTCTGAAATAACAAAGAAGCTAAATATCTGAAGCCCTACGAGGATTTAATGAATACTTTTGCAAAACTCCAGTTGTATCATTGACCATTTGTAACCATTTGACTGTTGACCATTTCACAGCCGGCGTTCACTTATTCTTTTTTGCAGGCAGTCAACTGATCTTCAACCTTGAATTCATTTTGTATCAGCAAATTTAGTCTTCTTACTCATGATAATAGTCAAAATACAGGCATAAATAGAAGAAGCAAAGGAAAAAAAAAAAATCAAGAGTACAGTATTTCTACATCGTAAATTAAAGAGCAATGACTGAAACTAAATAGTCTGAACAGTGTGGACGTGTGGCAGCTCAGATTATTATATCAAAGAAATAAGCAAAAATCATTTCTGGAATGTCCTCTATTTAGTAGATACCATACCCTTCTGTGTGACCTCCCAAAGGAAGCAATACACACAGGGAGATAGAAAAAACAAAGCAGAGAAGAGAGGGAGAAAGCGGAGCTAGTGTGATAATGAAATAACTTATGGAGATGTGCCTCCCTCTTGGGTGGGGGGAAGCGAGTGAGGGAGAAATAGAGAGAGAGAGAGAGAGAGAGAGAGAGAGAGGGGTAATTGCTCTGGGCTCCTACTACCTTGAGTTCAGGTCGGACTGAGGGCAAGGGATGTTTTATAAGACCTCCTCCTGCTGGACACAGGTTAGTGGAAATATAGACAAGATAGAGGCCATTACTTCCAGGACGCGAGGGTGAAGTTAGGGATTTTCTGCTTCAGTTAAATATTCAATTTGTGTCCGAGTCTTCATCTAATTACAAATTTAATCGTATGTGGTCGAGGGATCCAACTGGCCCGCTCAAACTTCTCAGAGGAAAGCTGGCAAAATTCACAAAGTCATCTTTAGTTCTTGCTTACCTGGAGTGCTGCACTATGAGGATACGCAGTTACACACCTGCAAAGTTCTGGAGCACCATTAAGTCTCATAGACGAATGCATCACATCAAAAACACTGACTGAAGGAGCCAAAAAATCTCTTTACTTAAGTCGGGGTAAAATTCATCTTCATCTATACTCTGTTACCTGTCTGTGGTTGTAAGCCTAAAGTCCTTGCATTCCTAATGAATATGTACATTTTAAAAACCAGCTCACAAACATATACTTTAATTTCATGAAAAAAAGTCGCTCAGTAAAAGCCACAAAAAAATGTCAGTAATTTCCTAAAACAGCTGGAGACTGTATTTTTCCACAAACCTTAAGCAAGCAGCATTGAATTATGCATTTGTTGGGGACTACTTTCAGCTGTAGATTAATACACATTTGTTGCTCTAATGAGTATTTATGGCAGCAGCATGGTGTGTGTGAGATTGATTGAAAATGGACTACAGTGTTCATCATAATGAAGCAACATGCTACCTAGTGCAATGGTGTTGCTCACTGATGTGCTTTTAATAGTTTTTGGAAAACAATGGAGCGGCTTCGGCCACACAGATTATACCTTTTTATTCGGATCAAGTCATCGTTGGTTTTGGTGTTTTCATGGGATTTGTTGACAATATATAGACTATGTATACTTTAGGATTAGGTACAGAAGATTAGGTTAAAAGACAAACTGTTGGTTGCAAACATGATGCAAACAGCAGTGTTCTGAGACCGTCACATGCTTTGTTGTCCCATTCATATTGTTACGTTATTCTTTCTGCCAAAGCTCCTGACAGAAAAGAGTCATTGTAGGCATGAACATTTGACCAATGCTTTGTTTTTTTTCTGGTAAAGACAGGGAATTCATTTGAACACAGTGATTAAATGCTGATCACATTCACAAGTGCTTCTCTGTGATGATGAGAGCAGTGCAGAGGCAAACGTTGATGCTGAGCTTTCTGATCCCCGTGAGACTTCCATGTTAATAAATGAGATCTCCTGCAAAGCAATACTGCTTTAACCCTATGTATTATGTATGAGGCAAAGGAGAACAGAACTAAAAAGGAGGAATCATCTAGGCACACATAAGTGCCAGAATCCAATCTCAGCTCCATTAGTGCAGGACAAATCCTATACAGTGAGAAGGGGTCTCCATATGTTTCCATGAGGGAGCTCAGGAAGCCATTATGGAAATGAAAGGGGACAAATCACACGATACAGATCACTGGGTGAAGCGGGAACAAAATCATAGTGCAGTATACTTTGGACGGGTACGCTCAACAAAAGAAGGCTGAAACCTGCACAGTTCCCTCTGCAGACTTCTAATAAACTCTCGCAGCGAGGACAAGAGTCTGAGAATTCCATTAGTTCACATTTGTGTCATCTTGTATCTATAAATTATGCTGTTTTGTTGTTCTGCAGATCAGAGATTACGACTCCCCTCCTCACTTTTTCATAGTGCTGGCATCTTCCACGCGACATACTAAGGTTTAGCAGCACGGTGTCTTATTTAATCACGTGTCAGCACATTATCACCATCTCTCCATCTTGGCAAGGCACAGAACTCATTCTAAGTGCGCTTTGAGTCACAACTACTGCAGAAGGTTATGGTGGAAGACAATTTGTCTGTGTTTTCCAATGAGTTAGCATCCCCTCTGAGCGTATGCTCCATCACTGTAGATACAGATCCTTACAAACAATCTCCCAAATGCTAATTGAGGTAATTAAAGCCGCAGCATCCAGAGGAAACAGGTGCAGGTGGTAGGCATTATTCATGTCCCCTTGCCCTTGGAGGTAACCCTCTCAATCTACTGAGGTAAACAAGACAGACATGGGTGCAGTTTTCACTGTTTTCTTTGTTAAGGTGAGCACACAAGAAGCTATATATTTCCCACTGGTGTTGGAGTGTCATTGTTATTGTGTGTATGACATCAACAGATAAGTAATCTTCACACCTCAATGGCAAAATCTCTTCAAAACACACATTTTCCTTGAGCTCTATCAGTAACTTCATCAACATTCACGCAGACGTTCTGAAGGGAACATACTTTCTTTGGTTGCTATCACTGGAGGTATGATGCGGCTCGAAATATGACAAAGCCAGTGGCACCAGGCACATTGAGTTCCCAAGGAGACACAATTACATAATTAAGAAAATGACAAGTTTCTCCTTTAAGACTTAGATACTTTCTTGAAAAGGAATGAGCGAGGTCATTTTTATGGCCATCATTACCCCCCCCCCCCCCCCGCCTTCAATGTCCTTCAATTTGTCAAGAATCTTTTCTTTTTTTTCGGGAAATGCAAATGGCCTCGTCCTAAATGTCAGACTTAGGTAGAGATGGCGGTGGGGGTTTGACATCATTACAGAGGCCCTGTTTATATCAGACAGTGATTCGATTAATACTCATTAGAGAATATTTGTGTCTGCACCCTTCCTGCGCCCCCTTCCAGGCAACCAGGCAAGAGGAACCATGGCAATTAAAAATGGCAAACTGTCATCCTCCATCACTGAGCCGATGTGTTGGCCCTTGAAGAAAATGCACATACACCGTATGCTGTGTGATATACACATGAGTAAGAGAATACAAACAAACTCCCTGATGAAACAGACATTAGATTGAACATAAATTCACTTTCTAAAAACCAATAGTACAATCACGGTCTCTCACTGCTGTTTGTTCCTTATGATATTGCAACATTATCAGAAATTGCTCCACGACCTACAGAGGTCTAGACTCCTCAATAATTGTAATAATCATGTCTGTTACTATTTCATCCCCCCCGGTGTTGTAGGCAGTAATAGAGAATTCATCAAGGATTTATTTCCTTTCTGGCACTGAAAATAAATACAAAAATTACGATTTTTTTCCTTGGCATAAACAAGGCCTTTCATTTCCTGCATTCACACCCCTTTCCCCAAATCCATAGCCATCTAATTTCAACTAAGATGTAAAAATGGAGGCTAATTAAAATTTTGTCACAGTTCCCTTTTGCTTTTGGGATGTGTTTTTGTTAGAGCGTAATGGTGAAATGCCAAGAAAAACAATGAGATACAGTGTTAATACATTTTCTTCCGATGAAATCTTTGTGTTGAGTATTTTATAAACTCCGAATGCCACTGAAGCCTGCATGTCAGGTTTACTATGCGCCTTCAAAAGTGCCATGTTCATGTCAATGGATCATTAGACTTGCATGCTCTATATGTGCATTTGATCCTCATTATGTCCTGTTTTCCATCTCCTGAGACACTTGTGAAAAATAATGATCTTGATGACCGCAGCTTATTAATTAGGGCTTGGAAAGTCACCATCGCCTCCACGACGCCATTGCTAACTCTATGATTTTAATTCAATATATTCAAGCCACTTTTTGAATCATTTTAGCCGGTGTTTGGTGCTCCATTAGCTATGGGTTATGATCATTACGATAAAAGGAGGTTACTTTAACATGCCCATGTTCTGAGAGTTCGGCCTGAAGGGACCAACATCAGAGAATCGTCGCTCACTCAAAGACTAAGAGAAACTTTGTGCTTGGTCTGAGGCCACTTTAATTGTGCCTCTCGTAAAGCCCCCACTTCCCCTTGCTATGGAGGAAAAGAAAAACTCTGATCTCATCTGTTTGGAAAAAAGGTTTCCTTTAGATGTTTGTCATGAAATGGCTGCTAGCTGCTGCTGCTTTCTAAGTGCATGTGAATCAGCTGGTCTCTTTCTGTCTCCTTCTGTCAGTCTCCCCTCCCTGCCTAATTATCCAAGGTGCCAGCATCTCTGCTGTGCATTCCCCTTCTTTTTCTACGTCTCCTTCCCTCTCTCTTCACGGCCTCACTCCTCTGCAAAACGCAAAACTTCTGAAATATTAGAGCTTAGGAAAACTGTGGAGGTGCTGTTGTGGGAAGAGTTTCTGGGGAAAAAGATAGTAAGCACTTGCCTGGGAATTGGGCAAATTTGCAAGCCCATGTTTTATTTTTTCTGACAGATGTGTCTGGTCCCCCTCAGCTTTGGACAGATTTCCAGCAGCGTGAGATATGCCGGGCCGATCACAACCGTATCTAATATGTGCCGTGTTTTAGACGAAGACCATAAAGAGGGAGCGCCATTGAGGCATTTTTGAAAACAACCAAAATGGCTGCAGCTGTTGAAGCCGATATCGGGTCACTACTGATCAACTGCACTTCTCTGCACACTGTAGTCCGTTCCCTAATGTGCTGTGATTGGCTGGTGCTACTGTGCTGTGTATGGCCTCCTACACCAGGCAGACAGGGTCACTGGTCGCTCAGCATTACGCCCCATGGAAATCGAAAGTGAACTAACAGAGTAATTAGCCTTTGCGGTTTAGTCTGTGGATGTCAGGTTAGGTAAACTGGCAAAACTGAACTATCACATTTATTTTTGTGTTTGACAATGTTAACAAGAGGGACCAGATGTCGGTTTCCTTCGCATTATATTCAAATTTACATTTTGAACAACCACAATGACAATTTATTTTGATGATATGCTATGGTTGGGTATGGCTTAATATGAATACAACTTTCATTACTTTAATTTAAAGCCATTTTAAAATGGCGAAAACAGAGTACATTTCTTGAGTTTTTGTTGGTAACGAGCAAAATGACTTGTATGTAATCAGAGGTTATTGTGCAGTCATTGGGTGCAACACCTTATGTTATAAGTGCACTGAAGTTTTTATTGTTGTTACACGGTCACCCTAAAGTGCTGTCATTAGTGCCTCTTGGACCAATATGCTCTTAACACAATGCCTGCATTCACCTGAGTGTGCAGGGGTTTTAAGAGAGGTGTTATTGAAGTAATTACCAAAAAAACACTTGCAACCAACCTCATGTCTTTTTTGAAACTATTATCAAAGCCTCCACAAAGAAAGTCTTGGTCAAAATGATACCTAGAGAGTGACCTCTAACTAGGCAATTTCATACCGATGCATATTTAAAGGAAAATAAAAGGGGGGAAAAGCACTGCATGTTTAATACAAAGATAAGACTGACAGCTATTTTCGAACTGAAATTGGGCTGAGTTGAAGCCTGGATGTTTATTTCTCCCACTTCATTTGTCGCTGGCATTCTTAAGGCAGTGATTCCCTCTGTCTAAGAGTGAATTAGGTTGAAAGTCAAAGAGGCTCAGGTTGTTGTCAATAGTCATTAGAGCTGGCCAATGGCCCTGGGTTAAGACCTGTCAAACTCCACTACTCCAATACCACACGGACACCTGTATCCACACATCCACTTTTTTTGCACCTCAAAATCATCACAGCTTCCGGTAAAAATCCTTTTTCTGTAACCAAGCTCATGGTCAAACAAGCTAACATTAATGTGCACAAAGCTTGGTCGTTTCTTTATTTACTTTCTCTTCTATGTTACGCAGAACTGTTGGCACAGGCAATGTAGACAATATGACTGTCAGAATTGGGCAAAAATGACATTTGAATAGTTTCTAACTATTTGAATATGTATTTTTGTATGTTAGGGTCCATGACACGTGTCCTAACTGGCTGCGAGCCATGCAGCACTGCACAACACGCCTTTTTGAGCTGAACTTTTTTTCGGTGACGTGTTTCTGTTTATTCCTGTCACTTGCTCCGAAAGCGTGAAATACATGAACAACTATTGGATGGATTGTCATGAAATTTTATACAGACATTTATGGTCACCAGAGGATGAATCCGACGGAGTGGTCCTAGTGGTCCTCTGACTCTTTAAACACTACCGTGAGGTCCAATTTAACTGTCTAAATAACTATAGGATGGAGTGCCATGAAACTTGGTTTGGGCATACATAAGCTTCGTAGCTTAACTTTTCCTCCAGCACCATCATCGAGTCAACATTAATTTGTCCAATATAGTTTATGAGAAAATACCTGCCTACCCATAAGCCTCTTCTGTACTCTGTGTTTTGTGCTAAATCAGGGGTCTCAAACTCATTTTCACTCTGGGCCACATCAGCATTATGGTCGCCCACAAAGGGCCGGTTGTAAATGTAAGACAGTGTAAATGTAACTACTCCGAACATATTGGTAAATAACTTTCTCTGCATTTGATCATTGTTTATTCAAGTGTAAAAATATTGTACATGCAGTTATATAAATGTAAAAAAATATTTAAGCACATTGCTGTTATTATAACTTAAATCCTTTTAATTTAGGGTTAAGAAACCCAGATTACTCTATCAAAGATCAAACTCTTAAAGAAAATAGCAAAGACAAATATCAAACACAAGTTATTACAATTACTCTGTTCAAAGCTTAAAATCCTTTCAAGGGTGCGTTTGCACAATCCCACGTGAAGTATTTCATCAGTTGTAAAGCCACGTTTAAAGTATTCTTCAATGTAGGCCTACTCACCATACATTTCCATGTCAAATGTAGGGTAACCAGCCACAGAGCTGCTTCTATGACTGTGTGTTTAATTAAGTATCTCATCATTTTGACTTTCTATCTCATAATTATGACTTTCTATCTCATAACTTCGACTTTTTATCTCATAACTTTGAAGTTGGGGATATTTAAATTTTTTTGCTGGCGGATTCGCGGGCCACATAAAATGACGTGGCGGGCCTTGAGTTTGACACCCCTGTGCTCAATAGCAAACGTAAGCATACTAACAGGCTAAACTAAGATGGTGAACATATAAAACATTATATTACTTAGCATCAGCATGTTAGCATTACCTTTGTGATCATGCTGACATTAGCGTTAAGCTCAAAGCATATATAGCTAAAAGCTTAAAGTACAGTGGCGCATAACCGCTAGCATTGCTGTAGACTCTTTGTTTTTTAGTGAGACTGCAGAATGTAGATGCATAAGCACCTTACCTTACTTTCAAAGAATGACGTTCTCTTGCTGTTTTGTTTGTTAAAACTAACTATTTTTGCAAGCACAACTACAAACAGTTTTCTTGGCTTGTTAGCACCACAATCACCAGAAACCCCTTTCAGTTTTCTCCCTGCCTCTTTCATTTTTATATTGATTTTGTAGCAAGTGCAGATTCGAATGGCCTGCAGATGCTTTTGGCCTTTGATTTTTTTTTTGGTCTGCTTTATTATTATTATTATTATATTATTTTAAGATCTAGCCGAGGGTGCTGCACAGTAGCCATGCATTTATGATTCTGTATAGTCTCCGCCATCAACGTTACTTATGTCCCCGATAAAGTTACTTCAGCCAAGAAGGGAAAGTTTAGAGGGCAAATGTGAACTGGACTTATCACACCTGCAGACACAAGCAGTGATAGAGATCTGGGTGAGCTCCGAGGTGGGTCTATTGGGCATAACAAGACCTTCCTCTTGCTTCAGCAGATATAATTAGCTTTGGGTTTGGGATGAGCAGGCAAACAGTGTTCTTTTAAGGTCTTTTCTTCTTGTGTCCTTCCCCTCTCTTCCTCCCACCCATTTCTCCTCCACTTTTTCCTCTGAATTGCTGCCAAGCTCTGTTTGCCTCGGTAATTAGGAGCCAGAGCGTGCTTTCACGACTCCATTATGAAAACAGCAAACGGTCCAGTGGTTTATTGATAAAGCATTACACTCTGCTGCAATACTGTATGGAGATGTACAGGGAGCCTGCAGCCATTTCAGGTGGACCACCGTACAGGCTCCCCCACTGCCAGATGAAATATCATAATGCTATAATAGCGCTATCACACACCCCATATAGTACAAGACTGAAATGTCGGAATAAAGCACGCAAGCTGTATTAGTGAAAGTTAATGCAAAAAAACAACAGCAACAACAACATGAGCAGTGCCATGCCATGCTCTGTCAAATGGAGAAAATGACCGCAGAAAAAAAATAAAGCCAATCTAATCTGCTGCAGAAAGAGACAGTTGAAGAGGTAATTTCGCTCAGCAATATGCGAGGACAGCTATTTAAATGTGTTGTTGGCGCTCCAATCAGGTTTCCCAGGGTGCCATGATATTTAAAAGTGACACGGGTGACCCTCCGCATTTGCGAGGTGTCATCATGCATCAATCGGCAAGGTGTATATCAAAGCTGCCCGTAATGGTGTGTGCATTGGGATTTATATTTCCAATTAAATCTGCAAATTATATGATTATCCACTGCACCGTGCCGAGGCCATTTTGGAAACGGATTGTGGTGTTCATTTTGTTTTTCCACAAAGATAATAGTGCCAGTGGCAAACCTGCTTGTGCAGCCAGAATATTAATGTCCATGTGTTCACGGGCAGGCTCACTGCTCAGACACACACGCATACACAGACACAAACACAAAAACAAGTACATAAGCCATCATACTCTTGCAGAAACACACAGACATTCACTTGTCATGTACTAACGGCTTTGCATTTTTTTTCCTTCTTTTTCTGTCAATTAACCTTGTATAGACTATGTAAGTCCTTATTAGCCGAGATCCAGCACCTGCTGCTGACTTTAATTGCCTGTGAAAATGATATCAGACCAAGGATCTGCCTGATAAACCTACATGTCGATCTGTCAGACACAGAGCACCGAGGCCTCTCTGATGGCCGATACTGGTCTTAAAAAAAAAATCCCATGCATGTAGACACACTCGCACTCATTGGATGTGAATTATTGATTTGAACATGTCAGCTAAGAGACAGCACAGGCCGCCACTGTAGAGAAAGGAAGGGTTATTGTGCTATTGCTTTGCTATGCTTGACTGCCAAGACCATGTTCACCAAAAAAAGTTTCCACTTTCTGAATGTTTACAGAGAGGTGCCTAACAATGCCCTAAGACAGAGAGACGAACTGAAAGAGTTTGATGATGCTGGCTGAGTCATACAATCTTGAAGGAGGAAGGGTATTGAAAGACACAGGAGACTCAGAGAAAGTGAGGGATAGAGACTAAAAAAGGAAGGAGGAAAGTGAGAAGAGAGAGAGTAAAAACTTTCCCTCGCAGGCTATTTGTTTATGCATCTCTAGGGGGCCATTTTAGCTTCCAATATTTTATCCTGAGTAAAATGCTGTGGGAGTATTAACTGAGTTGCCATTGCCTTCCCCCCCCCGCTATTATATTTCAGCATTGCACCATAAGAGAAGAAACAGTTATGGCTATAATTTGGTACGGCTGAGAAATGTTATAAAAGCAAATTTTAGTCCGAGCCTTTTAAGATGCATTTTTCAGTGAACTATTCCAAAATGCAATATTCATTATCTGTAGAAAACGGAAACATTCATACCAAATGAATGCGGGCCTGCGAGTAAACCTTGTTATGGCTAACAATTCAGAATACAATATGAGACCTTTGCTTTGGCTTTGTTTTGGCAGATAAACTTATCTGTGATTTTGAAAACACAGCAGCTGAATTCTAGTTGCAGAAATTTAGAAATATGCAGTGAATCATTTTGCAATAAATATTTGCATTTAAAACCAAAACCATAAAAAAATTACTTTTTGGTAACACGACACCAACATATTACCACATTTTAAATTGTTAGCTACCATGCTGGATGTTTACACATCAGATACGTAGCACCATTAGCATTCGTTATGGAGTCATGTTTTCGGCCACCAGGTCCAACGTGACATTTCTGGCTCCTTATTATCCATATAATCATTATCTTAGCTTCTATGCCCCACTATGCTCACGAGCTAGATGCTAACTTTATCAGTCTGTTGTTTGGTGCTGGTCTGGTAGCGTACAGTGGGTTTATCATAGCTTTGTTGCTAAACCAAAACAGGAAAGCTACATGCCAGAACACCAAAACAATTAGCTTAATGATGCTAACAATACGCTCTGTAGGGTTAGGGGGACCTGCAGTTTTGGGAGCTAATATTCTGTAGCACATTTTTACATCGTATATCTGATACATTGCTAATATATAAATATTGTGCAATATAGTGCAACTTTAATCTGATCAATGCAACTATCTTTATTATATTTAACACTGTCTTTGAATCAACTTTGGCACATGGTTGTTTGCTGTTGCTCGCTGTCTATGAGCAGCATAGTGATCACATAGGTGCATATACAAGTCTTACTGATGTGGTGTTAAAGTGAAAAGCCTCATTCAGAACTTTTTTTGGAGAGCATCTCAACACATCTCTTGCGCAACAGAAGTGATTTATCAAGTAGAAGATTTGAATGCGCAAGTGACTAAATGAGGGAATGGAGGAGAGAAACAGCTTGCCATCCTTCATGATGATAATCTCCTCCGTGCTAATGCACATCTCAATATCCCAGGCAACACAAGTCAGATTGTAGTTTCTGACAAGTATGGATTGCATAACAGCATCTGGCTAATCCTCACCCTACAGGCGCATGAGCATATCTCTCCTCTAATTAGATTTATTTGCTGCTTTCATGGGACTCGTCTTTACCATAACCATTAGGTTCTCCGGTGAAAGATGTCATTAAGAATTTCTCCTAAGTTTAGTGGATTTCTGCCGATTTCCGTGTGAGACGTGGCAGGAAGATGATATGTTGTATTGTTGTGGCACCTATACATGTTCCCGAGCTAAACAAGGCCTGTGTTGGTGTGATACACTTAATAGGAGATGGTACGTGTCTCTTCTTGGATCAGTATAATGGTAGTAGAAAGCAAGTGTGGTACGGTGCGTTAGTGTTAGCACAGTGACATGTTTTTTTATTGTTTTGACTTCACTCCAACACGCTAGATTTGAAATGAAACTGACTTTAAGGTTAAAGTGCTGACTTTCAGCTTTAAAGCTGTTTGAGGGTGTTCTCATCTATATTGGCTGAATAGTGTAGGACTCGTAGCCCTTTTTACCCTTGGGGGAATATGTATAAAAAGGGCTAGCATTTCTATATGGTTCATCAGATGTGGATGTAAACACCAAAGAATTAAAGTTGTCAGTCAGCACTTTAACCTTGCAGTCATTGTTTCGTTTCAAATCCAATGTGCTGGAGTTCAGAGCCAAAACAATACTATCGAAACCTACTGCACTGTGTTTTCATTATTTGATCCTAACTAAATAGAGTTATTGAACACATAAGAGTATATGTACTGCAGTCAATTGGCACTTGGGGAAAAAAAGTCACTTTCCAAGGTCAGCACAGTTAGAGAGAGAAAATTAAGAGTGTATGGTACACAGCACACAATCCACAAACAAAGATCAATTATTATTACACACACAGCAGTGTTTAGACCATATACAGGGGCTTACTGCACATTTTTAAAAGGGATTATTTTTAAATTAATGTACACAAATTACTCATTTGCTCCCCTGTATTAAAAAAAAAATTACCAAATCATGTCATGTTAACCAAATGAATAGCTCTAAGTCATAGCAGTAGGAGGTGAAGTTGAAAAAATATTTATACCAATGTTATGTTTTTAAGGTAAATATGAAGCTACAGCTAACAGCTAGCTACTTTAGCTTAGTATAAAGACTGGAAATGTGGAAATAGCAGTAGTGCTCTACACGGAGCTGGATAGCACTCCTAGCTTGTTCATTTTGAGCCCTGAGTTCACTGTGTTCGGGCTGCAGAGATGATGTCAGGTATGTGAAGTCAAAACGATTTTAATTCTGTGCCGAGAGCACAATTCAAGTGAAAGACAGTTTTAGCCTTGCACTGACCTTCCAGTCTTGAATAGGGATAAGTCTGTATCTGAACATGTCTGCAGCACATATCCTCCCAATATGGTGCATGCATTTAATAGTCCTCTCTGGTTTTGGATTTGTAGAATTAGAAGTAAACTAGTAATATCTGAGGTCATTTTAGGTAAAGCCAGAGTCATTTGTTTTTTTATCTAAATCTCTCATGGATAATCTAACTGCCCCGACTCATGACTGAGCAGCAGGACTCAGATCGTGCAAATTGATAAAACTCAAGGGAGGAGAGGTTCGGAGTGAGAAATGTAGGGGGCAGGGGACTTCAGTTCAATTTTCAGTTCTCTCTTTTTGAAAATGAAACATTACTATGAGGTGCAGTGGTAGCAAATCATCTGATCAGAGAAGAGAGCAGGAGTTTTGTTTTGAAACAATTTTGAACTGAGCCATGTTGGTTTTTAAAAAGCTGACTTTTCAAAATGAAACGGATTACTTTTCAGTTGCAAATCTTACACAGATCTTTATTGTCACATAAAACCTGCCTTCTGTACCTTTTTCCGAGAGAGAGAGAGAGAGAGAGAGAGAGAGAGAGAGAGAGACCCACCCCTCTTGGAAAGCCTGGCAGCAGACAGGAAAAAATAAGCACATTTACGGCAACAAATTTCACACGTTTGGTCGTGGCCTTGAAGGATTAGGATCTGCCGGTGAACTAACTGTCTGGATTAGTGCTCTTGTTGCTAGTGCCCACTTTTCACTTCTAATCTGGAGGTATTGTGAAAGAGAGAGCAGAATCGTACCCCAAAAAAAAAAAAAAAAAAAAACGGCAGCTGTGCCTCAGATCCCTTCACTGTGCGCTGTGATACAAAACATGACTTTGTGATTAAGCAGTCATGGAGCATGCTGTTGTATCTCCCAACACTCTGCTAGCAATACATACACCACTAGAGCTCTAAAGGGTGCAGGGCCCATATGTATCTAAGACCAGCCAATACACGCAGCCTGAACTTGTGTGTGTGTGTGTTTCAGAGTATGTATGGAGATGATTGTTTACTGAAGGGTAAACATGATTTAAGCAGAAAGAAGCTGAAGAGAATGTCATCTCAACGATCCCCTCCATTTCACTTAATCTCCATCCCAAGCTGATGGCGTGACTTCCGTCCTCTCGCCTTCGTAGCCATGGAGATTTGGTGTGTAATTAAAAATATCTTCCCTCCTCTGGCTATTCACTTACTGCTGTCAATTAGCAGCTGTTTGGTCTGGCTGGATTGATGTTGAGTGTTGCGCGCTGCACCCTGTGCTCTACACAAAACACACGTTAAAGCAAACATGCTGTAACGGGTTGTATATGGACCCAAATGCAACACAGGATTCCAGAGATTTCTGGCTTTTATTGCTAACTTCAAATATAGCAGGCAGAGTTCAAACAGGGTCAGGATCAGAAGGCTGGTGGGTTTACTGGGAGTCAGGCATATCGGGTAGAACAGGGGCAGGCAGGCTCAGTAACAGGAGAGCAGTCCGTGAGAGTGTGCTGGAGAGTCTGGCATAGAACTGAAGAACAATCTGGCAAATGTGTCTGGGAGGCAGGAGTCTGTATAGGGGCTTGATTACTGATCAGAGGCAGGTGAGTGAACAGGTGAAGGGAGTTTAGACTAATGAGGAGGGAGTGACTGACAATAAGAGTGAGGAGGGTGTGGAGCTGAACTGTGACACATGCCGTGTGCGACGAAGAGTGTGAACCAATCTGTGAACAGTGTGATAAAGAGTGTTGTTATGTACTATCTGTAAATTGTACACAATTCTAATTTCTAATGAAATTACTGCATGCATGCATTTTGAAATTAACGGAGGAGGCTTATTTGTTTAAATGTTACTAGTCTTCTAAGTTTTCCATGCAACATGTTTATTCAGAGGTCCACATTTTCCTGCTCTCCATTTATGGGAGGCTGTGTAGCATGCTCTCCCTGCTTCGTTAAGGCAAAAATAAATGAGCAAGCACTCGCTCAGATTGCTCCCCAGTGTATTCTGCCTCCCTTGTGATGAAGAATGAATCAGTCTATCGCAGGAACTTTGCCTGCATTTATTACACATTATCACCTGGATCATGGAGATCATTTTTCACTGCGATTGCCACAACGTTGTTTTTTCCGAGTTAGCTTGGATTTCACGTTATTCATATGTGTGTTTTAGTCCGTGCAGACCGATCCGTCTGTAAATCTCTGTGATAGTCACTCAGGTGCACTCGGGGACAGATGCCCTGTCAGAGTCAAAGCGTTTTCGGTGTGTGCTAATCGCTGTGGGAGCTTCATACGTCAGTCGCAGCACCCCCGACGCTATTGTTGGTGTGTCTAATTAACACTCCTGTGTGGTGCTGATGCTCCACACTACCTGTGCAGAGACACCTGTCTCGTGACAAATCCAGCATGCACAGGAGCGGATGATCGTCAACAGACATTTTAGACAGGCTACAAAAAAACACCTAAATACTTGTTTTGCTAATGTTAGGATGAGAGGCAGCAGGTGTTTTCAGGGGGACTCAGCAGGTATGACACAGTCGTGCCCAGGGGTGCTGCTGGCGTTGATAGGTCCACATGCATAATACTTCACAGAAACAGATGGATGAGAGTAGTACAAAGTCTGGCGGGTGACAGAAAAGAAATTGGTAATGTCTGCGAGTTAATGTATTTTCTCTTAAAAATGTTCCTCTCCCTCTGCCGCAAGAATATAATGACGCTTTTTTGCCAAGAGGTTTGTCAGGGAAGATGCCTGCGAATTTGCATTTATATTTTACAGCAAGACTTATCATAATCATCATGCTGCTGAACAAGATTAACCGCAAGAGTACAACAAAGGGAGGAGGGCAAAGATGTTCTGCATGTGTGCTCATGTGAATAGCCGGGAATGTTATCAGCTCCACAGTGTTTTTAATCATGTTTTTTAATCGTACTTTGTGTGTGTGTGTGTGTGTGTGTGTGTGTGTAGATGTTTGTGTTCCTGTGCACTCTGTTTTGTGCCTTCACCAGTCATGCCAGCTTGCTCTGACCCCGGTGACCCAGAGTCCCTGGCTCTGCTCCAGGTAACCTGCAGACCCCTCTTCTCTGCCTGCATAGTCTCACACAACATCACGACTCATTGCCCATTTTTCTTTCGTTGGCACACATTAAATTGAGGGGTACCAGCTACACGAACCGTTTTCGATGTCACTTGGCATTTTTAGATCTCACTGTCGAGAAAGTTCTTTTTTTTTTTTTTTCAAAGGCGTTAACAACTTGGAGTTTGCCTGCATGCTGCTCTTCTGTCTGCTGATGTGTTGTTTTGTTGTAAGTGTGGAAGCTTTAATATTGTCGTTTATAATATCTGATCTGTCTGCCATCTTTAATTTATCTCATGTGGTTTTCTCCCGACAGCTTGCACTGCGTGCACCAGTGTGTGGTTGCTTCACATTTGTTTGTGCGATATTTGTGAATTACATGCAACCCACAGGGTTTTTTTCGACTTGTGTGTGTATTATTTTTATCAACAGTCAGCTCATCACAAGGATTAAAAAGGCACAGACTGATGGAGGCTTTTAAAGTCATGCCCAGTGATTAGAGTTCAAAGACATCCAACTGGCTTCAGATGACACATTTACAAAAATGTTGATTAATGTGCATGCTTTAAAGGATAAGTCTGATGTTATTCTATATTTTTCTTATTTTAAGCAAATCTCATGAAAAGATCAAAACCAACAATGCGCTAGTCAGATTCTCAGTATTTTCCGAATTCCCCCGTGTGTCTGTGGATTCAAAATCCTTATTTTAAACCCTTAATTGTTAAAATGATACTAACACACTAAACTACGACTTTGAAAATGGTTAACACTATACCTGCTTAACATCAGCATGTTGTCATTGTGCGCATGTTAGCATGCCAATGTTAGCATTTAGCTCAAAGCACCACTGTGCCCCGGCGCAACCTCCGTGTTAGGAAATGAAGCCAATGTCAAAGTGTCTTAAATTTGCATACTGGTTTGCAAAAAATCAAGGTGGCAACGGAAAACAAACCAAGATGGCAACATAAACAATGGCACAAACATACTCAAGTAAAGTACAAGTACATTGAGTAGCTTTTACTACACGAGCAATACTTGTTAGTAGGATGAGTTCATTGTTAGTTTGGATGTTTTTAAAATGATTTGTTGACAATAACAAAATGATGGTATAGCTGTGCACAAAGCAGCTTCCAAAGCTCTTAAATACATAAGTCTTCTCAATAAACACAACTATTTGCCACCTTTTAAACCCTGCCAACTTCCTTTACACCTTCAGATTGGCTGGATCATGAGTGGCAGTGCGTGGCAAGTTGCTCTCATTTGGTGACAGCCAAAGATGAATCATTTAAAGTGCTCGTGTGCGGCCTCACAGAGCAGTGTTTTCTGGACTATTAGCTACACAAGCAGCATTAGGCAGATGAGGCAGACTCTCCTCATATCTCAACACACGCCTGAGGCAACAGACAGAGCCAGAGACTTCAAAGTGCTCAGATAAGGAGATATACACCTCACGCTGAACTTGAGGAACCTTGACAGATTTAATAGCTAAAAGGGTCCTGTGCCTGGTCACTCATGGACAATTTGCCTCTAGCTTAATTTAGTCAACAATTTATTGATTATGATTAAGTAGATCGCTAAATGTACATTGACGTTTTTTGGGCAAAACCTCCTGGTCAAAATGTCAACATAATATATATGTTTCTCGCAGTCTCCTTGGAGGATTTTGAAGTTTCTTATATAAACAGACTTTGCCCCTTCGCCCAAAATCGGAGCTTTGTTTGTGTGTTTTGAAGATTTTTGGTGGAGGGGAAGCTGCTGTGCTGCTAAACACGGGATGTGGGAATGGCAAGGGGGAAGGGTGAGGAGGTTAGTCTGTTTATGTGAGTGCTTGTGTGGAAGTGTGTGTGTGTGTGTTTGGGTGGTTGTTGCTGGGGGGTTGGTTGCCTGTGGGACTTGCCTCTCAGTGTAATTGAAAAATGTGACCTGGAAAATGTTTGCCCAGCGGAGCATGAAAGTTACCTCCACAGCGACGGTGGCGTGCTCAGAGGCAGCTCACCTGGCCCTTGACAGGGAGAGTGGGTGGGATCTCACGTTAAGAGTCACTTTATCCCTTCACCACATGCAGAAAAATGCATTATTAAATAGTACTGAAGAAACCCGGATTGACCAAAATAAAATGCAAAAACATTCATCGAGAATCCTCACCTATAAGCCTAAGCTGAGAGAAGACTGACCTCGACAAGGACGCTTGGTGTTCTCCACTGAAAGTGTGAGCGACAATTCAAGGTGAAAATATTTCATAAAGAATTTTTTTTTCTCCAAGATTTACTCAAATATATATATATTGAAAGGATTAATGAAATATGTATATTTTCAAGAAAAGCAGAGAACAATATTGTGTTTTAGCATATGTGACAGTTATTAAAGTGGTGATGAAATGCTGTCAAAAACCCAACCTCCGTCCTGCACACTCAGGGTCCTCCGAGTCATTTTCATTAACCCACAACCATTATTTAAAATATTGCCTGTCGAGGTATGAAGAAGCATGAGTGTACTATGGTACTTCAGCAATGTAGACAGACAAAATGAATAATATAGAAGTGTAGAGTCAGCACAAGATGGAGGCATGATATACATTTTAAGTACAGCGTTGAGATCGGCCAACAGCTGAGCATAGTTTTACATAAGAAAGTGAAGGAGCACCACTTTGTGGAACGAAAGAGTGGATCCGGGGATGGAAAATGAACAGGAAGAAGGAGACAGCAGAGGTAAAACAAGGATATTGTCAATGAGATCTAACGTGTTTTATGAACATTCACCCCAATCACACAACAGCTTGTGGGGAGACATACTAAGCAGAAGACTGAAAAGCAGATGTAAACAGTGGCAGACTCAACGAGACTGAACAAAAAACATGTAAATAGCCTGTAATGATAGCCTATAATAGGAAGCCTGTTGTTTGAAATCGCAATGAAAAAACATTTGTTTGCATTGCAAACCTTTTTGTTGTTGTTGCAACAGTGATCCAAAATGTGAATACAGTTCTGCAACTGAAGCACACATTTAGGATGATGTTGGTACTTTAAAATGCCTTCAGCGGCGGTTTTGCCTTGCTGTTGTTGGTCTACAGTGAAAATGACATCAACATGAACATGTTATACCAAAGTGAAGAAGTGAGATGCAGTTTAAAACAAAAAAACAATTGTTGTCTTAATTGAGATAGATAGAATAATGTAATGGCCTGTTAATCAATAATGATACGATTTCAGCCTAAAACCAAAATCTAGTTTCCAACAATTTCTGATCAACAAAGTCCTCAGAGACATCCAGCGCTACGAGACAGCATTTTGTATAACCGAGCCTAATCTTAAAGGGTTAATTTGGAGAAATATTCATACTCACTGTCTTACCAAAAATTAGATGAGAAGCGTAACATAAACACTGGAGCAGGGGAAAACAGGTAACCTGGTTCTGTAAAAAGTTAACAAAACCTGCCTAGCAGCACCTTGAAAGCTCACTAATTAACATTGCATATCTTGGGGTATTGGTAGGTGGATATTTCTCTTACCTTTGAGTTTGAACAGGATAGCTGTTTCATCCAGTTCCCAGTCTTTGTGCTCAGCTAACACTGAGCTAACCATCTCCTGGCTATATATTTACTGTACAAAAATTAGATATACTCTCTAGTCTCATACTCCGCAAGCAAGCAAATAGGAATATTTCCCAAAATACATGAAAAATAATCTTGGAATACAAATTTTATGTAAGCCTCCGTGGTGAAATTATTCCCCAACTAGTAGCCTAACAATAAGCTCTGTGACAAACACTGTAAAAGCAGCTGGGGCAGAAATGAATCACATTTCGTTTAGGCAAGATAGATAAAGTTTACTTAATTTTTCATGAATTTAAGCTTTGATGTTCCCCCCCTTTGTCCTGTGTTCACTTTCTCTTATTATCTAGAATAATAAGTGCTGTGGCATAGGTGGGAGGCTTTCACTGTGATTTAGTTTAGAAAATGAGAGTAAAGAAACTGATAATACACCACTTTCCCTGAAACATCTTATGAAAGACACACCTTACATTGCCATACAGTATCTCTTGAAGTATAATGTCCCAACTTTGCAGCATTTGTAATATCATACAGGGCTCTGAGACAGAGGCTAACTGAGCTTGTTGGCCTCAGACAGTATTATAGTAAATGCTTCAGGGCCAGTGAGGGGAACAAGCTAATTATGGATTGACTCTGTGTTAGAGGGACTCATGCTTCCGTCTTTAATGAGGAAATTTGCATCTTCCATTAGTTTGATGTATGTGTGCATACAGCACTTTATAAAATATCTCATAGGAACCGGAGGGGTGAATATTTGAAGTTCTACCGCCCACACGGGCTACTGCTCAGAAAGATCAATTGGTCTGCCGTCTCCAGCATTTCATCTTTTGGAGCATTTAGATTGTTAAAAAAGGTGCCTTGAGTTGTGCAGAAGTTATCATTCAGCTACTTAGTCGATATGTAAAATAGAAGTTATTTGGAAAAAGTTCAGTTGAATTAGAGAAAAATGTAGCTTGAGCATTGCTTCTTCACCGTCTCTGCATCACCAGCCACACCACCAACATCATCAACTTCTACAAGCCCTACGTGAGATAAAGGAAAGCTATGTCAGGTAATGTATAAATGAGAACACAAACAAGCTAGTAAACAGTGTGAATCTAATTAAAAGATAATGTCAGCCATTTTGTCACAAATGTTTCTACCGCTTTGGGCCTATCTTCTAGCCCCTAGGCCGCTCTATCTGTTGAGGGCTATTGCTCTCTACTTGCAGGCTGTATCTTTAGTTACGCTGCTATCTCCACTTCCTCACCCCGGACTGTATCTTCCTGTCTTGGTGGCATTTGTGCTGGCCGTCATGCTTGACTGTGCTGACCCAGAATTTCTCTCTCTCGAAGATCAAATATACCGTTTAGTTCCTGGTCGCTCATAAGGTTGAGAATATTCTGCAGGAGGCAAATGAGAACTAGAATCAGGAAACAGATAAGCGTTTAGGTTTATATACGACTATATGCTGTAGGTCTTACGAGCTTTGGTGTACTGCTTTTTGCTAAATAATTCAATTTTGTGTTTTCTTCAAAGTTTCCCTCAATATGGAGAAAAGTAGCAGAAATACAGTACATTGAAATTCTGCATCTGGAAACCCTGTGTTTTGCACCCCACTGAATACGCCTCCAGACTTCCATTCTCTTTGAGGATGGCTAGACTTTACGCAAACATGTCTTGCTAGTAGGATGATATTTCTGACAGGAGGATTGACCAGCCCTATCTCCAGAGCAGCAACTGCACATTCAGAATGAACATCATCCCATAAACTGGCTGCTGGAGGGGAACTTGAAAGAACAGGAGGGAGAGCACTGACGCACCTCTGAAGATGGTTCAGCACCGACCACTGACAGCCGACTTCAAAGACCCGGTTATGAACATGACAGGCAGCCAGCGGAACAGCCTTTGAATCCAGTGCACATTTTTATCAAGAATTTATGGTCTATTTAGAAGTGTTTTTTGCAGCAGCAGCAGCAGCACCGGGAATTTGATTTGACTGTACATCTCATTGCTGACATGGTAACTCTCGCAGGTCTCTTCTTGATGTTGATATCTATGGGACTTGCATTTTCATGAGTGCCTGATGTTATTGCCCATGGCGGACGATGATATTAGCACCTTTGATTCCTGAGGAGTTCGAAAGAAATGCTGCACAGAAAGCCCCCCGAGGCACAAGTTGTTTATTTGGCCAGATATATATTAGTCCAATCAATTTGCCTCAACTCACACCTTGCGGAGAATTGTAATGGAGCAGATGGGCACATACTAATCTCTAAAAAAAAAATCTAATGCCCCCAGACAAAATCCAGGCGAGTTTTATGTACCGACATAATTTGGTATTTATGCATTCACAGTACCTGCAGTTTCATGGTGTGATGCTCATTTGCTTTCCAGTATTGCTGATGAGGAAATTAAGGGAAAATTATCATTGTAGTAAAAAGTCTATTACATTAAAATTTAATTTATATTCAAAACTTTATATTATAATACATATTCGAAATATACCAATTTGAGATGCGGATAATAAGCTTTTTGTATTTAACTTGGTAAATTGAAACTTGTTTTCTTAATACATTTTATGATAATATCCTCGTTGTGGTTTTCTTCTTACTAATGGTCGATAAACAAAATACAACTAATATGACAACAATGAGAGTGAACGTTGTGTAACCTTTTCAATCATGTTTCCATTGTATATGTGTTGCCCTTCTCTCAAGCTAAAGTCACTCTCAAGACCAGTGCCAGTGTATCCAATTCTTTCACTCCATAAAATATCAACCCCCCAAAACATGGTCACACAGTCTTGTTTGTATGAGAGGGTGCTGACACGTCTGAGTGTGAGGCTGTGTGTGTGTGTGTGTGTGTGCTCAAGCGCGTGTACTTGGGTGTGTTGCAGTGTCATCCCACCCTGGAAAATGACTTATTAAAATGAAATTACGCAGTGCCCTGACCCATGGCAAACGGCATGAGCTGCAATTTGTCTAGCAGTTGAGCTGTGAATAAAATGTGATTGGCAATAATTTGGCTTTGCTGTTGATATAGCATCCCATCTTCCACATCTTTTCTTCTATCGCCCATTCTCTCACCCCCCTCGTCTTATCGTGGATGTGTTGATCTAAGGGTGAAATATTACTGATGTAGTGATCTGGGGTCAGCGAGCAGAGCACTGTGGTGATGGTAAGTGGGTGGTTGTGAGCTTAGGGAAGGGTTTTATGAAGCAGGAAGGTGCTGATGGTAATGTTAAATGCCAAAACTGACTACTGATCTCCGGTAAAAGGCTGTCTGTGTGTGTGTGTGTGTGTGTGTGGGGGGGGGGGGGGTGAAGCTGCACAGGCTGACCAGAGTGCACTTGGCTATTTAAGCAGTTGTCTTTTCCCCTTGATTTACGTCATATCAAAGTGTGGGTGTGTGCGTGGGTGTGTGGGTGTGCATTCATAAGTGCGTGCATGTCCAGTACTTCATGTCTGTGTGTTGTAATGAGGAGCGGCTCATTTGTTTCATATAGGTCATTTGCTATGGTCATCTCTTTTAGCATAAAATGGAAAGCAATTAAAAGCAAGTTTCTTTCCAATTTATCTAATTTGTCCAGTTTAATAAATGTCTCTTTTTCCCCCTATGAAAACGCACAAACACACACTGGAAGGAAAAAAAGAGAACTAGAGCTATATGATAGCGGGAATGATAGAGGTGGGTAATGGAGGAAGGGTGTTAAAGACCCAGTGCCGTGGTGGCCTTGGACAGGTTGATGTAGTTCCAGCAATGAGCAGCTCATAAAAAGTGCTATCCGTAGGCCTTAGGAAGATATTCTATCTCTCCGCTGCTAACGGCACAGCTTAAAATCACCTGCTCCATCAAAGTCAGGCCCCCCTCTATTACATAAAATGCACTGGATAAACAGCAGAGGAAACAATAGAACTGTGTGTGTGTGTGTGTGTGTGTGTGTGTGTGTGTGTGTGTGTGTGTGTGTGTGTGTGCATGCACTGAACCATTTGTGGGGAGACATTAGCTTTATTTAGCAGGGAATGGGGAGGCTCAATGCAAGATGTTTGTGACATTCACACAGATATGCTTTCTTTATTTAAAGTGTGTTTTGTTGACATTGGCTTTGCTTTCTTATTGTTTGCAAACCCCATGCTGCACGTATAATAATGAAAACAACAACAAATAATAATAATGGTAATAAATGAATAAATATATCCAACCAACTGTAGTCCGTTTTATATATACGTATATATTGTTTACCTCTTCTTCTGACCTAATTAAAATCTAGTGTATAGAAAATAAGCTGCGGCAACCCTTCCCTTTGCTTCAGGCTTGTACTTTTGTGGAAGGTGACAAAATATTGAAGTGACCATTAAACATTGTTATTATACCAAATATATATATATATATATATATATATATATATATATATATATTTGGTATATTGTTCTTACTTATTTTTGTTATTGAGCTGTTAAAAAAGGGCCCAGGGTCTCCAGAAGCCCCAAAGCAGAACATTAAGCAGCCCCCTTTCAAAATTATTGTCCCTCTTATTACATCAAGCCTCAGCACAAAGAGGAGAATCCTTGAAAGAAACGTGACCAAATGCAAGTCAATAAGCAAATATGGAAAAGTATGTAACAACATCAAGGCCAGCTGAAGAAGTATGGTTCCAAGGTACACACAACCACTGGGTTTCTGTTTGCTATGGGCTCCAGGGAACACAGCGCTGTCAAACTAATGATAACCCATGGGCAGAAGTCCTACACAACCAGTTAAGTACGCAAAACACTAAAAGAAAGGACATTTAAACCCAGTGTAGCAGAAAGTACAGATCAATAAATACACATAGAATACATGTCTTTTTTATTTTTACTTGTATATTCCTTGAGTAAAATATTCTAGTACTCTTTCATTCCCTGCATAAATATTTACATGTACAAATGAAAATAAATCATCACATGAATTAATCTAAAGTCATCTTTTATCAAACTTGGTTCTACATGGATATGAAATGAGGTTTTCAAACAACATTATTAGTCATGCAACTTGTATAAGGTTCTTATCCTGCTTCTGTTCTATCTTTTCCTGGAATGCCTTTAGGCATCACAGCAGGGAGAGGAGGAACAAGACGAATGTGGTTTACGCCATCAACAACAATGAATTCTCCAAAAATAACCCCAACCCTAACCCACTGTGTACCCAGCTATTGCAAGAATATGGATGTGCAGATGGTGATGGTGAAATGTTGGTTGACGTAAAATACTCGATGCGCTGAAGTCTTGGTGGGAAAAGTTCCTCCTACGTGGTGACAAAATGTCCTTTATTTAGTTCAACACACACGGCAGGTTGGAACTAAAAGACCTCAACCCACGCAATGTTTCCTTTGATTGAGCCTCCTGAGAAGGGATGAGGAATCATTTTGACCTGTGACTCATTTATGCGTCGTCGATATATTATGGTGTATGGAGGCTGTCACTACAGTAGCAGCTGCAGGATGTCAATCAGAGAAGAGTTCGAGAAAGTGCTTAATTGAGAGCTGTGGAAGTATGAGCTGTAAAAGCAACACAATAATTGTAGCCGTTATTGCAACCGTCACTATCATCACCGTGCCCACTGTCAGTAGCTCCTTGGAATAAGATTTTCCATCAACAGCTGATATCTATATTGACCTACGTGCTCAAATGGCTCGCTTTAAAGCTCTGGAAGCTCATCGCCTTAAATTAAGACGGCGTGCTCTTAAATGTCTCCCCCCTTCTCTAAACCACTTTCACTGACAGTTACTATTTAGTGTTGAACCCCATGACTCGTTTTAAGGTCGCGCTGTTGTCATCTGTCACATGACAATGGGGCCACTTTGCGTCTCCACTCGAGTCCTCCTCCAGAGACAGAGAACTTAAATTTCCTCTCAGAGCTAATAGAAATTTAACTCTGCCTATAACTCCGCCGAGTGCTCGTGGCTCGACACCAGGCAAGGCCCTGGAGGAAATAGCTTCAGATGTCATTTACTTTACTGTTCTCTTCTTATCTTTTTCATTTCTTCCCCCTCCCCTGCTCCCATATCTTTTCATGATGTTTGCTGTCATTGGCAGTGGCTTGAGTGGCCACGTCGCAGAAATATTGATTCCCCCCTTCCCCCTCTTTTTTTATTTTCCACCCCACACCGCTACAATCCCTCCTCCTCCTCCTTCCCTGTGTTACATCTGAGGCTCAGGGTGAACGCACGACCAACCCACTTCACTTCTTATCCCGCTTCATTCTTTTGCTCTTTCCCTTCTTTTGTTCTTCTGTCTCCTGATTTTTTTTCTTCTTCTTGAGACTCTGTTCTGACGTTGTGGCTTTGCTGTCTTCGAAAGCTGAGAGTAGGTGAAATTTCTCTCCACCATCACTTCACTGTATTCTTCCCGACATCCATCAAAGCAGCAGAGGCCCGTGTTCAGGCGCACGGCTGGCTGTCGACCTCAGCCACCGACGACTCATTCCCCCTGACAACACACAAATAACTGTAAACTTTTGCTATTAGTGAGGTCACTGCAAAGTGAAATGTCTTTTTCAAAGGAGCGTTGACACAGATCTTCTCTTCTGCAAGAGATAAAAGAATAGGGTTCCCACTCTTTGTTTCAAGTAAAAATCAAGCAGGTTCTTTTATTTTTCGGCTATCACAGCACATTAATATTGTCTGTGCAGTGCCATTTCTGTACAGCATGGCATGTCTCAGATTTCAGCAGAGCTAGACATTTCCTCAAATTTAAGAGGGACTAATGCAGGTTATTTTTTCAACAATACACATTTTGTGTGCAAATGCCTTCTCAAAACTAGCTTGTATGCATTCTCCTTGGAGCTGAAAGGTGAGTTATTCTGAATTCTGTGGCAACAAATTGGGCAAGATTTTGAGGTATATTGCGTTCGTTAGCCCCCCAACTGTGGTAGCAGATTAAAAAGCATCTGCTCTTTTCCACAAGAATATCACAATATTTTATCCTGGTGTCTGAGGAGAAATCGTGCTTTTACTATGAACTACAGGAGCTCAGGGAAGCAGTGGCAGGAGCGTATTTACTCAACTTAAAAGTGAAAATTGATGTTCATTTTTAAACATCGTCCAAAACCATGAATTTGAATTCATGGATATTATCGATTTATTGACCAGCTCTACTTTGTACCGTTCTCTGACGGTTTGTGTCCTCTCTTGGACTTCTGTGGACCCTGAGCCTAAGAAGGCAACCGCAACCTCGGGTCAGAGAGTTCAAACTGGTCCAACCTTAGCGATCTTCTGGTTAATTATTGTAGGAAGTGGGAAAAAGGACACTTGATGAAGTGCCCTGACAGTCACTGCTAACTTAAAGTGGCTGAGGCAACAGAAGTGGTCAATAGTCCATCTGTCTTCATCCTTTGTCCCCACTTGGGTCTTATTTTCATAGCGTGTCTATCTTTCCTGCAGCTTGACAATGTAGCAACCACAGTAAATGCTAAGATCTGGGAGAACAGCGTCTTTGACACTAAAATCCCCCCCGAAAACATGGATCAGGCATGTTCTAAACATGTTTAGCCAGATTATCTAAACCACTTTATTTGGAGGTTAAACTGTAGGTGAGTTCATCGGAAGTCTTCACATCATGCTACCCTTAACAGACTATTGACAGTTTTGTGAATGCAACTCAACTTTTCCATGCTTAAAAAAACGCAGATCGGTTGCTGTGACTGCTTTGTTTGATTACTAATGTGTATCGACAATAATGACTTCCCACCAAGCAGATGCCCAGAGTCTGCTGCTGAAGAGGACATTAGCATTGTTGCTTTACTAGCTCCCATTAGCAGTAAACAAATGCACCTGTCTCTGTTTACCATCTCTGCTATATTACCTCTGACAACACACCGACGCCAAGTCATAAACACAGAGGAGGAGCAATTCATCTTTATTGCATGTAATCATTCTAAACATCCACATGGGCTATCCGTCCCTCTAAGACAGGTAGGGAGGTAGCCAAATAACATCCCCCCTGTGGCTGAGCTTCATCATTTCGCCTGAGTGATCCCATTGGTCCGGAGTCAGGAAGTATGTTGATTTCACCATGTGTGTTTCTCTCTTCCTGTTGCCTATGTGCCGTTTAACATGTTAGCAGCAGGTGCGGTGCTACGTGGGTTACAGTAGTTGTGTGTTATAATGGCTTTTATTAGTGAGCATGATTAAAGCCAGCCAGGAGGGGGAGCGGGCAGGTGCTGGGCTGATGAGCAGAGTGACAGTGCTAATAGACTGAGGCTCCAGGGAGGTGGCCCCCGTTTGCAGCACCAATCCGTCTTGATTTCAGCACATTGCCTTCTTCAATTACACTAAGTGTTTAGCTCTAGTCACCGGCAACCTGGGCATGCACAGACCGACGCTGGGGATATGCAGGAGCACGCTGTACATTATGCACAGCACATTATGCAGGAAAATAAGAAATACAAGTCAGTCGTGCTATCATTTTGAAATGTCATCAAGTCACACTCAAACTTTCCCCCTGAACTCGTTAGCAGCTGTGACTACGGCCGCCTGATTGGATATGAAGTGCTAATCTGTGATCTGTAGCTGCTGCTGCACTATCTCTAAGATGTGTCCAGGCTCTTCGCTCAGCGAGAAGAGAGAGATGACGCAGAGATAAGACATTGAGGGATACTCTCCTCACAGGGGCACAAAGGGAATTAAAGGTGTCCTCTCCCATCTGAAAAAAAAAGCTTATTATCTTCATCCCTCTGGCCCCAGCACCTGACACCGCGCAGCACCTTTACTCAAGATAAGACCTAATCTGGACTCTTGCTTATGTCTTTATTTACCTGTGTCAAGGTTATGAGCTACGGAACACAGTGTCCCTATTCAATCAAACCTGACAATACGGATTTGAATGAAAATAAGAAAATATATGTATGTTTTCTACATAAAACAATACTATTTATATGTATAACAAGGTTACTGGTCAAATAGGGAAAAAGGAAACACCAACACGCTGTGTGGTTCCAAAAAGGCCTCTTGAATTCGATTTTTGCAAAGTGACAGAAAAGGGAATGCAACTTCACAATAATTAGTAGCAGTTGTAGGAGCTAAATGCTCCTGTGAATCTAATGTTATGGGTGACAGGATGAGAAAGACAAAAGCAAAGTCTTTTTATGATTCTTTGTTCGAGCACCGAATCATCTTCTGGTGTTCGTCTTGACGCAATAAACAACCATCAAGAGAACAGCTGTCAACAGGAAGTATGTACACTCTACCAGGTAACACATTAACCAAAATGGCCTGAACGGCGAATCGTCTCTTGTGTGAGAGCGAATGTGGACCTCTCTTTGGGAGAGAGTGGCTTGTTGCTTGTTATGACGAATGCTGACGACTGGCGGTGAATCTAAATTCCTATAGATTGTTTCTATAACCTTTCTCAACTGAGGAATAACAGAGACGTGATCCCAGCACCACTGCTCTTTAGATTGCTCCCTCGCTGTCACTTGACACAAACAAGACAGTGACGCCTGGGATGTGGCACCGCTTACCTCGGCATCGAGCGGGGGAACGTGCCATCTTTTGACCCCCTGATGCATTTCAGAAAAGGTCAAGCTGACAGTCGTCATCTCATCAATCCGCTGTTGTGACTCTGTCAATCTTGGAGAGCATTGGAGAACAAATTTCCCCATCTTGATTCTCCACCACCCACCCTTCGTTTGCCTTAGAGAGCTGGGCTGAGGGGGGAGGGATGGGGGGGGGGGTGACCTTCGTGGCCACGTTATCTTGTGGAAAGGTCACAGCAAGGCCTCTTGAAAACCAGAGGGGTGGGGAGGATCGATCTGGAGGCTTTCTTTTATTTATCTCGGTAGACATGCTGCTCCCGGTGTTCTTCCAGGCCAATGGTAAGGGGGAGAGATAACGATCTATTAGTGTTGCAGATATCCTCCTCCTTACCTCTCTCTCCCTGCAGCCCCCCCCCCCTTCTGTCCCTCGCTTTCCCCTGTCAGACACCCTAACTCTATACAAGCCCCTGGCCCCCAGCCAGAAGCATTTGGTGGAAGGAAACTTGGAGGTCATCAGAATGGGTTGGATGACATCCCGGGGTCAACGCGATCAAGCCATGTCATTGGTTAATACAGTGTATGGAAGGGTGAGAAATCAGGCCTCCCTGATGGAAGCTGCAGAGCTATTAGAACTGTAGAAGCAAGGGGGAAGGGGGGGGGACATCACATACACTTTTCTGTCCCGTCCCCTTTGACTTTTGCAGTGCAGTGTATTAATGGCCCGCTCTTATCACCATTTATCATTTGAACAGTGCAATATATAGGAAGTGGTTGCATCGGTAGAGGGAAAACAAAGGCAAGATAGAGATGTTACACGGCGAGATGAGTGTGTCGCCGAGAGCTTGGATGATTTAATTAAAGAGTTTTCTTTCCTGCTGTTTTCAGGTCTGGGTTTTATTTGGAGATGGAAACTGAAACAAATGACTCATTGGCATCGCTGCTGACTCACACATAGCTCAAGATGTCTTAAGCCCCCTAACTCTGATGATATTCATGCGGTAATCCTGTTGCGTGGCACACACACAAATGCTAAAGCGCAAACTAACAAACGACAATCTTTTATTTACTTAAACACCACTCTCGTCCACACATTACACTTTGGCACGTAGTGAAAGCTCCCCACCCAAACACGCTCTGAATATTTCTCCCATTACCCCACCATCATGGTCAATTAGGCCCCACTTTCTCCACCTTTTATCTCCTTAACCAGGGTCCTCATCTGCCGCTTGTGTCACGGGGCCCTGAGATAAATAATTCAGCAGAGGGTGGGGGGCGGGGGTGCGGATTTACAGCTCCCATCTCACCCAGTCAGGCCGTAAATTCTGAATGAGGGGAAACGGGAGAATATAGTAGGGAGGAGAGAAAGGCAGAAGGGGACAGGAGATGAGGGAGGAGAAGGGCTGTGGGGAAGTGGTCCCCCGGGGCCCATAGTCTCACACAGGCAACATCATAAAGTCACCATTAGAATGCTGTATTTATAACAGTGGGCTTGCCCTGGGCTGCGGCAGCGATACTGAGTCCCCCAATCCAAACACACACACACACACACACACACACACACACACACACACACACGCTGTCTATCTTACTCTCTCTCTATGCAACACACTAATCACACCCACACAAACCCACACACATGCACACACTACACAGTGGCCATATCCACATGATAATGTCATTTTCCTCCGTATTAGTAGAGTCTCTCCATAAAACACACACTGTGTCCTTCTCCTGGCACTGCTGTCCCTATATATGGTGTTCAGCAGGGCTCCGGCATCTCAGAATATCAATGGCTTAATGAGGCGAGGGCTCTTTCTGATGTGCCGCAACATTGACTCTTTGGGGGGAACACGGAGAGTGAAACGACTCTGTGAAGAGATAACAACGCCCCCCGATGGACTGCTGGCCAGCTCGGAGCATGCTCAGTAGAGCCTGACCCAATGGCTGCCTGTAATGATACAAAACATGTCAGCGTACAAGGATCCTTTCGCCTTTTTAACTCTACATTCTACGATTCGAAAGGCTACTGAGCCTTTTTGCTTATGGGTTATTCTTGTTCACGATCAAATCAATCTTAGTGATTTTATTAAAAGAAAAATGCCAGTGTTTATACTACCTGGGTCATTAATTGCATCATTTTTTCCCTTCTTGCATTATCCTTGGGCAATTTGCTGCTCTGTTACAGCAATTTGAATCAGATCCATTAAATTGTCGTTGTTAAGGACATATGATCCATGGCCAAATCCACTCATGAATACCGGCAAAATGATGGCTAATTTAAAAGTTTTCAATCGATACACATGGATAGAATATTGTAAGATTACATCAATTGTCTCGAGTGTGAATTATAATGCTGTCGGTAAATGGACTTTTATGTTTTTAAGAAAGTCTGTAGAAGCTGTTTCTGAAATAATAAATAAAAAAAAGATTCTTCTCATTTTACTGATGAACTATGTCATTAAAAAAACAACAGGAAATTCAATAAGCTTCTATGAACAATTGAGGATAATGTGACTTTGAATTAAGGGCCCATGACAAGCCAGCCTTTAGACACCATATCGTTGAGTCAGATGTAGCAGAGAGAAGCCAAAGGTGAGCGAAAATATTCAGTAGAACCAGTAAACAAAGCACAGTAAGCACACCAACTCCCCTGTGCCTTTTCATACGCTCTGTTGAAAAGCAATAAGAGGTACAGTACCTTTTGTTTATCTGTCCCACTCATGCGTTTATTGTCAAACCTTGTTTAGGAATATAATTTCCCTTTAACTGGCCTTTTGCTTTCCTGGCAGTCTTCAGGCGCTTTCATGTCAGCGGTCTACAGTGGGGCAGCTGCCTTGGAATAAACTCCTTTTATTTAAAGCTAGCTAGAGGGGTCAGAGAGCCTGATCTGTCATTGGCAGTGTAATAAACAGAGAAAGAGAGTTCCACATAAACACCTCCAACCAATATGAACAGCCCACTACAGGAAATGAAAATGTGGCCACAGGAAGTTAACCCTTTACCGTTCAGGTGGTGTTGGAGGGGAGAGTTAATATACTGCAATCCTGAGTTAAGCTGAAAAGCCTACGTTTCCTTTGTCTGGGTTATTGTAGGGGGCATTTCCTTGAGTTGTCTGAACATGCATTAATTGGTTGTCATGGAGAGATACGGCTAAATGCGAATGGGGTGGCAGTGTCGAATCCCATTTAATGAGAGAATAAAACAGTCTCCCATTGAAGGCAGATAGGGAGAACCGTATTGACCCGCGGTGGTGCTCGTGAATAACCAGTTGTCTCCCTCAATCGATCACAACACAATGAGAGACAACGTGGAAGGAAGGGTGGCATGATTTGTGAATGTCACAGAAGGTTAAAACACATGTACAGCGTAGCGATTGCTCTTCCTCCATATCTTTGGAATTTTAATCTTTGACCACGTAACTCTCCGGTTTTCTTTTCTGTGACAGTGTCCTTGCTGCACCGCTCCGGCCTCCACCGCTCATCCATGCATGGTCATTAAGCTCAACGCTGCGTGATTCTCAATGAGGCAGCGCCAGCAACAGAGTTGACCCTTCGAGGGCACCACTCTGACTTGTTCCTCTTTCTCCTTCGTCTTCCTCTGTTCTCCCTCGTCTTATTCCCCACAGTCTGTCAAAGGGCCAAAGCCTTGGCTGCTTGTTGCGCATGCTAACATTCCAGCCTGAAAGATGGGTCCGGGAGCGAGAGAGAGAGAGAGAGAGAGAGAGAGAGAGAGAGAGAGAGAGAGCGGGAGAGGGAGACAGACCGAGGCCGAGACCGTTGCAGCCATGGCCGCCAACCACCGACAGACTTTGAGAGTTCAGTGAATAAATGCCCTGTCTACTTGGGACAGGGTGCACTCACTCTCGCAACCCGGCACGCATGCATAAAACCCTAGGGGTCGGGGGCCGGGGAGTGGAGAGATTCTCTGCAGAGAGATTGATAACGCCCCCCCCGCTTCAAACAGCGGACAATCCAAGCAAGCCCAATGTGACTTTTAAAAACCCCAATGAATAGTGCATGGAGACGGGTCAAGGGCAAGATGGGTGGAGGGAGGGCTAAGGAGTTTTTCTTATCAATCAGGGAGTCATGGGGGGAATATGAGAAGACAAGCGCCAAGCTAGGATTGTTGAGGGAGAGGGAGGAGGGCGGGGGGGGGACGGACATGATGAAGCTTCTTTGATGGCTGTGAAATGGAGAAACAGATGCAGAGAGGTGGAAAGAGCATTATGGCTGGTGATAGTAAATACTCCAGGGTATTGAACCTTTTTAGGCTTATGTCACTGATGTCATGTTGAGCTAGCCTGACTGAAGGTAATCTGGGAGTTTCCAGAGGTGAGGAAAAGCAGAACTATCTGAAGAGAAACGTATCTGCGCCCATTTATCAAAAATATGGACTAATGTGTGTCGCTTGTTTTTACGGTCTGTGGTCAGTCTTTGCTTGACTGTGACATACAGATACTAGAAAACTGTTAATTACTACATACAATATAATACCACATATGTTATATTCTTGAATTCCCTTCTAACACATAGATGGATGAGCCACAGTAAGAAGAACAAACCCCTGAGCCACTGACTTTCATCATCTTGATTGAAAATGATGCCTTCTATTCAAAAGGACTGCAGAGAAGAATAACAGGTGGGAAGGGCTTTCATAATGGCAAATCAATAGAGAGAATCTACAGCACAGTTCAGCCTAAATGCCACCCCGCCCTTTGGCCTCTTATCAGCACCCAATCACAGGCAATCAAGCTCTTTTAAGGGCTGATTTAACCCTGATGAGCCCTAAACTGGATGAACCTCACACACAGACAGCACCAGTCACTCTTCCCCACACACACACGGGCACACACACACACACACACACACACACACAAAACACTCTCTGCAATATTGCGGCAGAGATTAAAGCCACATGAAAGGGGTAGAGACAAAGGTGACGTCTCCTCTTTTCAAATGGCAAGAGTGTGGCTTGACATGAAGGGAGTGGGTGAGTGCCTGGGTGAACAAAAGGCTGGCGCCATGTGAGAAAAGGGCAGAGGCGGGAGCAGGGCCGCAGTGGGGAAGTGGGGGGGGAGTCAGGCCTTTAATTAAAAGGATTATATTGAGGTGCACAGTGCTGCAGAGGAGCTGTCCACTGGGCCCAGATTGACTACAGTAATGAAACCTATCCCTGTCTAAGGATGAAGGAGAGGGAGAGGAGGTGAAAATGTAGCACTGAGAGGTGGGGGGGGGTTCAGGAATGATAGACGAATGGGTTGAGAAAAAGTAAACATTAAGAATGAATGCGTGTAACGAGGGATCATCAACCAGAGTTGGAAGATGGGAGCTTAAAGTAATAAATATACAAGGTCATAAAGAATAATAACAATGAATGAACTGCGGTATTAAATTAGAAGTTCTCGTAGATTAAAGTCATTACAGATGTGCTTCCGGCCAAGTGAGAGTTACCCTGTTTAATGTAAATGAATGCTAAGTTTGGCATATCCATCCAGTGCCTCCGCTTCTCATTAATTTTTATCTCTGCAGATATAATGAAGTCATAATAGCGGGGAGTCTGATGAGTTGTCAATTAGAACCTTGAATGATCCCTGTCCTGAAATTAAAAAAAAAAGACCAGAGAGAAGGTTAACTCAGTGGTAGGCATCCACTATGTGCACTCACTCATTCTCACCTGTTTGTCCTTCAGTCACGCCATGAAATTATTTTAATTACATGCAATTAAGATCAACCAAAACGGGGTATAGTGTTTGTCTAAAAATCGTACTTATTTAGCATTAGACGATAACATGCAACACAATCAACATAACGGAGTAGCTCAAGAATCGTAATGTCACACATGGCCACTTGCAAACTTTTCAGCGAGGAGATAAGTCCCCTGTGTCTGCCACTGACTACATTTGTGTTATCACTCCAATCTGTTGTGTTGTGTGGAGCTGCATGGTTTCCCTCCGCTGCTGACCAAGATTAACATTATCTCTGACCACCCTGCCAGAAAACCAGACTCTGCAGTAAATGAATTAGATAAAGGCAAGACAGAAAAAGTGTAACTTTTGGCACCTACTGTCTGTTATATTCCCAGGTTTGCCATTTCCATTATGTTTATATCTTACTGCGGACCATCAGCCTGACGAAGCAAGTAAACAAAGTCTGTCTTTCTGCTTGTATGGAAATCAGAAAAAAAGAGAAGCGTTCCAGTGGTTTGAATGCTTTGGCACTAAAGTAAGTTAATTATCAGCCTTCTGACTTCAGTATTTTCAGAGCTTTATAGGTGTCCAGGAGATGATGGGGCCTGTTAGAAGTAGCATTAGCTGCTGAGCTTTATAGTTTTTTTCCCCCAATTTGGTGTTGAATTTACGTAGGACCTGTGTTTGTGTGTAACGCATCGAACGGCTGACTCTTGTGTTGGTATTCGTAAATCTTTACAGCCCTACATACAATCGTGATTAATGAAGTTATTGTGCCATCCAGGCAATCATTGGTCATCTCCATACAATATGAAAATCACCCGTCTTTAAGTACCTCATAATCTCAGTGTTTTGCTCAAGGACACTTCAGCAGCATGGACTAAAAAATAATATGAAAACATAGCATTTCTTACCGTGCCCAGAATAACTTATGGCTGCATCATATCTGTGTCTTTGAAACTGCCCTATTTCCATTTGGTTGGTTGGATGGTTGACGCATTAGAAACTCACTGGAACGGTTAATCAAACATTACACCTTTGTAATAAAAATATAAAAATATAAAATAATCTTACCCAGAATTTTTTTGGCAAAACAAATTACAGCATTCTGGTCATGCTACAACAGAGACTTAATATAAATAATGTGTAATATTATCTCACATCTTGCATTTAAAAAGGTCAGCTGCAAAATAGCAAGCCTTGAATACATTTTGAGGTAACTTAAAAAACTGCATGTTTATTTATAAAATATACTGCATATACTGCAATAATTGATAGATAATCATGTGCTCACAGGTATCTTATATTATAGGTTATATGAGTAAAAAAGGCCATTGTCTAACCAGAGAATGACGGCAGGGAATTGTAACTTCTAAAGGGAGAGATATTTACTCTTAAAAATGGTCAAAAGTTGCTTATGTGTTGGCTTAGCATTGCGGAAAGGCACTCCTCAAGTGAGTGTGCCTGAAGAGGTATGAAATGAATTTCATACCGTTTTCCCCTCCCTCATTTGCCCATCGTTTTTTAGCTGGTCTCCTCTGCTCAAGCTATGTGTCTCACCATTACAGAGCTAATCCATCCATGACAATGTTCAATTTCCTCTGGGGAATATGGAGTGCAGTGGGGAAAATGTGCAACCCTGGGGTCCATTTAAGTAGCATTAACGACAGTGCCCTCATCCCTCAGAGCCTGAGCTTTGTCTGAAAAGAGAAACTCTTTGGAACTGAGTGGTTCGATTTGAGATCCTGGCAACGCTGGGATAAAATCTTCTATTACAGGCAATTTTTCTGATATGAGGGAGACCAGGAGAGAAAAGCTGCTACAGGTGTCAGGACTTTGTGACAAATTTCATATTTGCATTGTCCTCAAAGGAAAGTACATTTTGTGTTCAGAGATAATTGAGTGATTAACTTTTGCACATCCTAAGCACACCAGGGAAATCTTCCTTCCTTTTTTTCTCACACTGCATATATAGTAAGTAGTTTGATGCCCAGTGACAATTTAAACCACAGGTTTAACTGACATTTCTTTGAATTAAATGTTCATCTAAACTTACCTTGTCATTGAGTGGCTTTGTGATTGGAGAGATCATCCAGTTGAGCTCACAAACAATATTTCATTTGTGACCCGAAAGATGCTCTCATACATGCAATCTAACAGCATAACATTTTTTATTCATTTTGACATAATGGCCTCAGTGGGAGTGAAAACTCTGGCCTGACATTTAATTCCCAACTGAGACACAGAATGACCCCCATGATTTGATCCCTCTCACGACCCTCAGTGTGTCTGTACCAGTATATCTGAATATCTAATGTTAGGAAACTAATTATAATAACTGCAATAATATGGACTTTTAATTAAAGTAAAAATATTACATTAGTCTATAGCCTCCATACCGCACTTTTTAGTGTTTTTATTGCCCTAATACAACTGCTGTATTTCAAACTATGTTGTGCTGCCTTTCAGTTGCTTTCAGTTGCCTCCAAAATGTGCATCTGTCTGGCCCTCGGTGTGTCTGCTCAATACACTATCGACAGACCAATCATTCCACAATCATGCTCAGCACACCATCTTTATTACTGATTATTGACCAGGTCATCACCGCCTGCGTGGCACCTCACACTGACATCAGGTGCCAGGGGAGAGAGAGAACCTGGACTGCGAGAGAAGCTGTAATCTGTCAGCACTCCGATGAGCTGATCTACCGCTGGGTTTTGGATTGCTAAGCCAGTGACCTACAGGTGGCAATTAAATGTCAAGACATTTGGATTCCAATTCTGCTCTGTTGCTGAGTCACATAAGTCATGCGGTAAATTCAGACGTGTCAAAGAACCTAGATAGTTTCTATCAGATGCAGGTTGTTGCCTACATCAGGGGCCAAACCTGGACCACAGAGAAATGCCCTTCACTTATTTGTCACATGGTGTCCAAAAGTCTTCAGCAATGAAAGATACTTCAAGAAACTACAAGAAACTAATATACTTACAGAAACTACAAATATTTTTGCAATGAAGCCAGTCACCATATGCCTCTTTCATTGTCTGATGTGGTCTGCATGTGCAAATGTTCTAAAATTCCAAGTCTGTGAACTCATATTTGATTTCTGTTGGAACTAAAACAACTATATTAATATGGAAAATATATTCGACCCATCGACAAAATGCATTTTTCCACCTGTGAGCGGCTCTTCCATTTCCTTCGTGCATTACATTTTCCACCAAAGTGCACTCAAAAATCAAGGCATTTTGAGTCTGTATACTGTCTGTTCAGTGTGAGTTATTTTGTTACTTTTCCATTGTAAATGCATTATATACTCAAACCCTGACTAAAAGTATGTAGTATGAATTTGGCAGCTAGTGTCCTGAAAGAGATGCTGGTGCTTGAGTTAAAGAAGCGTTGCTTCATCAGACCGCCGAAGGGTCGCTTAGTCCTTGGAACTGTCTGATTGAAAAAAGTTCTGTTCAGAGAAATCTCTTTCTTCTTCAAACATTTTTCCTATTTTTAAAAACATTTTTAGTACTATATATATATATATATATATATATAATATTTCAGTAAAGAGCTTTTCAGTGAATGTATGTTTTCAGCTTGTTATAAATTGTCTATTCTAGCAGTGTTGCTGCTTTGATGAGAAAACCGTTCCAACTATTTTAGTATTTACTGCAGTGTAGCATGCGTGGCCATTAATTCAAACACCATCCAATAAACAGACATGGACACACACACACACACACACACACACACACACACACACACAAATACATACACACAGGCATATTTGAGATATCGATATTGTGTATCTTTCCATTCTGATCACATATCATGTGTGTGCCACTGGAGGTGTAAGTTGAATGCCAATGAGAATGTGTGAGACGTCCTGACATCGGCAGCATCTCCAAGGTCAGCATCTGAATCAGCATTACACTCCAGTCAGTAAGCGAGTATCCATCAAGCCGTTTCTTGAAGGCAGATCCATGAAATTTCCAAACTGTTTGTTTCTGTCACTCAAACGAGTCACCTTTGAATCAATGATCTCACACTAACATACCTTTAATGTACTCAGGCGACAGTTGGTTCAATTGATGTTTTCCCCAATCTTTTGATGATGACACCCCTGCAGGATGTGGCCCTTAAATGTGCTTCTCCTTCATGGAGAAAGGAGCTTGGATTTACAGCTGTTACAATGGATTCACATCAGAACCACTCCTGCGCCATAATCCATCTCTCGCTGGCCAATGATTGAGCTAGAGTAGAGTGTTTTCACCCACCCCGAATGTTATCGGCCAAATGAATGGATGTTATCAGCGCCATAGATTGGTTGGAAGTGGCCTGCTACACGAGCAGGTTCAGAAGGCTGTTAATCTATTCCCATGGTTGATCGCTGGTACAAATACAAGAAGACAATGATGAACTCTAGTGGCCGTAGTAATTATGACGGGAGCAAAAGAGGAAGTAGAAAGAGAAAGAAATTCTGCGTAGAGAGGTCGGGGTGGATGGTTTGCGCCGGCCGGTGTTCGTGCTCCGTATGAAACCAAAAGTCAATGCTGACTTATTTTACCACCTGTAAAAGACGTTCAGCTTCATATTCACTTTCACCACATGGTCGGTGTAGTCTGGCCCATCTGAAGCATTAGAATGATACTTAGAACCACTGATAATGCCGATTCAATCGGCTGATAACATTCAAAATCAGTGAGGGTTTGCCAGCAACACTAACAAAGCTCACAATGTGATGTTCGCCAGCCACTTCACGCCATTGTTCACCAGACGTGCAGAGGTGATAAAGGAGCCACGGTCTAGCTCCATTTCTTTTGTTCGTTACACAATTATTTTAATCATTTTTTAATAAACAAACAAGTGAAACACTGTAAAATGCTTTCCATGAAAGACTTTTTGCAAATGTCCGCCTTCAAGTGTGACAGTTAGAAAAATAACTAAAACAGAGTTTGAACATAACATGCCTGCTCAGGGGCTCAGAAGAGTTGTTCATAAAGTTGAGACAGAAGCAGTTGTGTTTTGCCACAAATATGACTAAAGTGTTGGATGTGTTGATGCTTTTTCTGCTATGACTTCTTGTCTAAATTGTAATTCAATGTAACCAACATGATTTGCAAGCTTAGCACTGCCTTTAAACTTGACGGAGGAACCTACACACTTCTATCATTTCAAGTCCACAGGAGATGAAATAGATTTTGGGCTGTAGCCAGCGGGCATATTCATGGTTTAAAAAAACAAATCAATAATAAAGTGCACGTTGACTTTTTATTGTAAATACTTCACATCTCCAAGTGTAGAATCAGCGCAGACTATAAAAGACTATAAAGACTATAAAACCGCATGATATGATAATTTAAATGGATTTAATTGCGCACTAAACAGTAAGCAATGTGAAGAGATGAATGCAATGTGTTGAATAGCAAATACTCTACTATCATATAACCGCGCTAGAAAAGGAAACGTCCACACTAAAGTAGGCTCCATATATGTGCGTAAGGTTATTTCTGCAATATTGTGCCGTTCAGTAATTAAGCACATCTCTCCTTGAAGTGAACAGCAGAGAGACAAACTGCAGTAATGATGTGATGAGTTGTGATGATGAGACAAATCCTGGACTGTGTCCACAGATAGTCACTAAAGAGAAAAGTGCTGAGACAGTAGGACAGCACCCGAGGTGATTTAACAGGGGACAATTTCTGGTTCACAGCTAGACGGCCTACATTTGAATCCAACTCATTTGGAAGCTTCCTCAAAATTAGTCGCAAGAAACCAGCTCCAGAAATGGTGTTACCTGATGATATCGTTAATGCATATCCTGAGATATCACTGGTGGCAGATTCTTCACCTACAAGAAAGAGAAATGCCATAAAGAACACCCATGAAAACTGCATTCTACCCAAGAGTGCTGAAATAGGGTAGAAAAGAGTTTGATGCTACCAAATAATGAGGAGAAATATGCATGCTGGCAACTCCAACTAATTAGTGTGGAACACCAGGATTATGAGTGATATAAAATGCATTAAGTGCCAGCAGAGTAATTTGTGATGTAAGACAGTTTGCAACTTTAAGGCCTGCCTGTTGGGACCTGGTGGGGAATAAATGGAATTCATGTTTGCATACATTACTGTTGTAAAGTTTTAACAGCAGAGCGCTGAGCTGATTACACATTGGCTGCTACAAGAGAGCAGCCATTAGCTTTGTTCTGCAGCTGTCAGAGACTCTTATCCAAAAGCAAGTAGTCAGGATACTTGTGCATCGGGCCCTCAGAGAGGCATAGCCAACAACATTACTGTCTACAGCAGGTCATTGAATGTGCCACACAAGGCTTTAAGTTCTATGCCTTGAAAGATGGTTGCGATCAATACGGTGTCACCTGGTCTTGCTTTCTGCTGCTGGATGTGAACATCTGCTGCTGCATATACGTTCTGTCTGTGAAATATGGAGTAACAAATGGATTCTCAATCCGTGTTATTTGTATAAAGCCACAGATGAAGTCCACAATAGCTTTGACCTTGTGTCATGCTCAACACCCCCCTCCAACTCCGTCAGTCGCCATGCTCAACCTGAGGATTTACTGTGGGGGCAAAGAGTAATTGTGCATATAATGTCAAGGACTGTTGTCAGTATCCATACATCATGCCCACATATGGTACACATGGCTGTGTTAAATATACATGCTCCCATGAAATATACATGACTGTGGTATGCATACTATGCCTCTGGCTGCAGAAGAAATTTAAAACCCCCCAACCTGGAATTCACCTATCTCCTACTAAATCACAATGATAATATCTGTGACTGTATTCTTCTGTTTCTCCTATTTCCGGTATCATGGCTGACGACACAGGAAACATAAAAGTCAATATGGACAACATGTTTTTTAAAATCCAAACTCACTTTTTGTTGAGAAAAAAATGGAGTAAACCAGCTCATTGCTTTTTTTCTGGGCTATTACTGTAAGGTCACCATTAGTATAAATTGATTAAAGTAATGGTTTCATTAAAAAAGGGGGAAAAAGAAGGTAAAATGCCAGTCTTGTAGTGGACAGTGTCTAAGGACAAACACCTGCTTCCAAAAAACTGTTAATGATTTAAAACATATTACTTATTATATGTTTTTTGACTTGTCTAAGCTCCACACAAACACTCGATAGGTCTTTTCTGCAGACGAATGGATTCTCATAATCATAACTTAAAGGATAGTATTGGTTCCCATTTTTGCTCCCCATGTGCGTTTCTCTCTCGGCTAACGGACAGTCAGAGCACAGAGGGTTAATTTGTTAAGGAGGAGACAACGTGTGTAACAGAGAGTGTTGGTGGGGAGAGGGTTCCCTATTATCAGGGGATGAGAGTGCTAATAAAACACAGGAGCTGCCGGGGTCCAGAGGTCAGATGCACATGTAATGAATGGAGAAATTTAACTCATCCAATTATAGGTAGCCAAGGCAAAAATCCATACTGTTACTCTGGGCAGAGCGCCCAGATGCAAAACTAATAATGTCAAGCAAAGCCCCAGCTTTGTGTAATGCGAGTGTGAGAGTGTGATGTATGAGAGTGTGTGCGTGTTTGTGTGCATGCTCGCGTGCACTTCGGGTGCGTGTGTGCCGTACAAACGATGTACAATGAAGTGAAAGTGAGCAGGATGTGTGCAGCGGTGTGTTTCACAGTGTATTTGTGTATGTCTGTGTGTGAGTGCGCACACACTGACACGTGTATTTGTGAGTTCAATTTCTGCAACAGCTGTTAATAAGAGCGTCGTACTTGGAGATGCTTGATTTTTCCTGCAGTGTGGCACGAACTGAGGTCAATGAGCAGGAGTGTGATAACAGCGGATGAGTTGTCGTGTGTCTATTGGGAGCTTTTTTTTGTGTGTGTTTGTTAGCTTGTGGATTACGACAATAAGAAACCTCAAATCTAACTCGCAGCTATCATGATTTGTACATTATGTGTAGAACTGGGGAAGATTATGATAATTCAGTTCCCTTCTATTGATCCCTCTGTGTTCAGGCACATTCAGTTGGCATTAATCATACATTTAACTGTCAGGATTGAAAGTCAGATGCTAATCCAGTTCGTGCAAAATATGTTAGCAATTAGTATCCTTTGCTTTGGCTTGATGTGAGCGTTGTATCTCCGGAATACAAACACAGATAGAGATGAGCACAGACCTTTGACTTAATGACCAGCCATGTAAACAAAGGCCCTAAAAGGGCAAGCTCGTCATTGAGGAGACGCTTTGATTAAGTGAGCAGCACGTTGATTAAATGATGAAATTTGAAGAAAAGAAGAAAATGGTGGGGAGAGAGGAATAAAAATTATACCCTGATACATTTGGTTTTCAGTTTTATTTTTATTTATTTTAATTTGGAGCCATACCCCCTCGGAGGCAAAGTCATTAGGCCTTATACATAACCATCGCTGCCACATTAAAATCACATTACACAAGGACGATAATCATTGCATTCAATTACACATGGTAATAAATACCCGACGCCATCTCCAGTAAATCCATTAGCCTGGGAGTCACACACAACACACGCACAAACGGGCAGAAGACGGCAGCCATTAGGAGATCCCAGTGTTTGGACCGTGTTTTCACAGATAGTTCTCAGCAGCACTGTCAGCGACACCAGTTGTTTACACATCGTCTGAACGGAGGTGTCACGGACATGTTTGCAATCTTATTTGGAATTCATGGCACATGCTTTTTTACAGCACTTCTTTTTCATGAGGCGCAACACAGAGGAAAGTGTCAGAGAAGAAAAAATGACAGAATAGACAAAGGTCAACAGCTGGAATTTAAGCGACATATAGGCTTCAGTCCACTGATCCCTCAGGAACACATCAGATAGGTATCATATACTGCAGCTCCATAACAGATTTCTGCTACATTATTCTTTAAAGAGTAAGCCTTTAAGATTCCTAATCAGAAAAACTACTGTCAGTGGTATTCAAATGCTATATGTTATGTACTATCACTCAGATGACGACCTATAAAGAAAAAGATGTCTGTAAAAAGCTGTAGTTTCGGTTCCATCATGGATGTGCGACAGGGTGGTGCGAGGAGCAGGCTGTGCATCTTTTAGCGCTATTAGCGAGGAGAAACTGACACCTTTATAACAGGGAAGCCTAACAAGAGATGCCTGTAACACAGTCTATATGGGAAACATACTAGAGAAACTCTCACACACACACACACACTACTTGGTGCATTTCATTTTCATATCTCCTGCCCTGAACCGCTCAATATTCTCCCTCCACCCCCGAAGCTCATCCCACACTGCTCCACCTCTCCCTCTCTTTGCCTTCAGCCTGCCTCTCTTTGCTTGATGGCAGCCTCACTTGTAATTAACTGTTATGTGGGGGATTGATTGTGGACAGCTTAGCATTGACCAGCTTCATTATGGAGTCCCTTCAAAGTGGGATTCTGGGCCTGCCAATACTCCCGAGTTTATTTCAGTGAAGGGATCAATAGCTAGCGCATTAAAAGCTTTATTTGGGCTTTGTCCGCCCCTCGAGTACCTTTGCCCTGGTTGCTCTGCGGATCTTTCTGGTACCTTTCTGCTTCGACCTTTCAGGGGTAGGAAGGCGGCATAACCAATGGCGGCTTATGCTGCATTATGTAGCGGTTGTGTAATATCAGAGTTGGTGAAAATAAAAAGTACATCAAGCTAGCAGTTTGCTTGGCTTCAAACGCAGTGTGTGGTGTACTTTCTTCCGTGGATATTCTGGGTATTACTTTGATGAAGGCTGATAAACATTTAATCTGCAAGCAAAAGCTCAGCGTGGGTGGTACGCATGTAGAGTGCTGCTGGAATGAGATGTTTTTGTAGGCCATACCTCGGAAGGTCACTTTGGATTTTTCCAGTGGGTTTTGTATTATTGCGGAAAATAAGCTCAGTGGCAAATTTGAACCTTTGGTTTCGGATAGATAATCTTCAATCAATCTTCAATCAATCTGCAATCAGCAGGAGTAAAAAGCTAACATTAGGCTGTAAATGAACTACACCATGGTCACATGAGCGCGACTTTACACAACTGTTAAAAAAACAGGGAGCAGGAAGTGCAAAAATGCTGACTCATTTCTGGATTTTAGGAATCCTTCCTGCACCACTCTAAACACTGCAGTTATATCTAAAGCATTTTTTTCCCCACTTATCCAGATGTTGTGATATGTGCAGACACCCTGCACTATTTCCACTCTACTGGCGGAGTACAACAGTAGCAGCCCGGCACCCTGTTTCAAAGCTTTGTCTACAAACAGCATGCCACAGCGCTCCTCCATGAAAGCATATACACATCGAGGTGTCCGGGGACTTTCCCTCTGAGATGCACACACACACACATACACAGACGGGGTGGCCCTCTGATGAGATATCATTTTGTCATTTAGCATGCTGGGTTACAAGATGTATCCCCCCTGCCAAAGTATCAGCAGCAACCCCAGCTCTGTCCTTGTCTGGTGTTTCCCTCAAGGCTACACACACCGCCGAGGAGCCACACACCCTGGGAGATGGAAAGAACATGGCTGCCACATTACAAATGACTTCAAGAAACTCTCTTGTACACATGCTTTGTTTCTCTCGCTCTTTCTCTCTCTCTCTCTTACATATACTCACCACACCGGCTTGCTCACATAGACACACGCCAGTTTCCAGCTGAGACCATTACACAGATAGTCTATGTGGGTGCCACATGGACAGAAATGATGACCTTGCCCTGGAGCTTTTGTTCTTTGCCTCTCTTGATGCTCTGAAATGGATCTAACCAGTGAAATACCAGGTTATCCTTTTCCTTTGCTTAATGCTATGAAAATAATCCTTACACAGCAGTATGGCTTCCACCTCCATGGTTATTCTCTCATTATGAGCTCTTCTTTCAGCTTCTGTAAAGTAATATTCTTCAGAAAGTGAGATATTGTGCTGTCTAGGTCCTACTGTACCTCAGCGGCTCCACGGTCAGTCCCTCTGTGCTTCTACAGAAGTAATGGCCTGCAGACTCAGCACTGGGGCAGCAGAAAGATGAATACAAAAAAAACTCACAAACGTACCCCACTGATACCCTGTACAGTGGTGGTGACACTTAAATAATAAGCAGTGCTTAGCGCTTTAAAGTTATTTTTTCCTGGCTGTGTGGGGCTGAGGTCAACTCATTAGTAGGCCGGAAAAACAAAGAAAACACTCACACACACACACACACACACACACACACACACACACACACACACACACACAGGCACATGAATCTCTCAGGAAAGCGGGGTATTCTTGCCGTGCCCATAATCTCTGATTACATGAATACAAACACATTTCAAATTCATGGTACAATGATTTAGTAACAATAACATTATTTCTGTGGCTTGTTTATACAAACTTGTGGCAGAAGTAAATGTGATTAGTTTAAAAATTGAGACAAATATAGATTTCTGTGTAACTAGAATAACAAGAATACTTATTGAGATCCTGCAGTGCGGAGTCCCGTTGCTGTCAATTGCTTTTAAATCATTACAAAGGCGGCCGTATTACCTGAAGTCCCCACAAAGGATCCTCATACTGAGCTTAGAAGTGTGTATCAAAAGGACGCTATCCTTGGGAAGACTATATTAAAAACACAAAAGAGAAAAGATCACATAGATATAGCAACAATGTGCAACAGTGTGCCGGAGGGCAGCCAGTGGGGCTTAGTTGTTAATGGTTCCTTCATGCTTGACACATTTCAAAACAAAACAACTAATGTTCCCCAGATCAGGCCAGCAGGACAACATTAGCAGAGAAAGATCTAAGAGTCAGATAGGAGAAGAGATTAATTACAATATGCCCTCATCACGCACTGCGATGAGACACAAAAGTGGATCAAAAACAATGTTTGGGAGGCTACCGAAGGGTATTGGTGGGTCCCAGTTAACTCTGAGATGCAGGGGGAAAGAAATGCTCAACTAAGAGCAGATTTATGAAAATAATACCACTCTGGGTATTAATTTGAAACCGGATAAGCAGAAAAACCTGACAACGGAATTAGATGAGGAGAACCATCTGTCCAACAATAATCAGCAGGCCTTCACTACACAGTTCACTGAAGTGCTAAAATGAAAAGGAGAGGGAAAAAAAGCCCTGAATGGGGCAGAGTGTTGTTTGCCAAAAGATATGCGCCTGGAAGATAATCAATCTTTAACGTTTGTTTAATCAAGTCAGAACTATATGATAGGCTGAAATAATTCAACACAAATTGCCCGTTTTTGGGAATTGAGAAATGTCAATATTCATAAGCAGTCTGTTCTTGCTCTTATAAGATCTCCAGATGGGCGGAGGGCTGTCAAAACACCCTTGCGTCAAGATGAAACAGAGAAAAGATATCTATTCAATTCTGACGTTTCATTAATGAATAATTTCCCCATGCATAAATATTAATAGATAAAATGAATTAGTTAAATCGTTCATGTGGAGGAAAATCAACAGGGAAGCTCTACCACTCAACATTTTGCATGCTGATCTCATTTAATCATATTTCCTACTAATTAATTTAAGCTTTTTGTGCAGGTTCAACGCTACACCTCAAACCTGTATACAGTCATTTCCTATACTCTTCAAAAGAACATAGAGTACATTTAATCACGATATTCACTGCAAACTGAATATGATTTCTGACTAAATTATCATTTTAAATAATTTATCATTTATTGTGAAAAATATGGCACTGCAGGGGAAATGAATGTGCTTTAGGTTTAGAGGGAGAGCAAATCACCTAAAATGTCTAAATCTCAACGTAACAAATGTTTCATACTTAAAAAAACATCTCCGTTGGTCCTGAAAACTCAGCTTTCAATGTCACAGTGCTGATGACTGACTTTAGTGTCATATTATTTTACATATGAGCTTAGACGTGTACCAAATGAGCCGTCCTCTACGCAAAAAATTGCTAATAGAGGAATCATTGAAGACTACTCTGTTGACCTTTTAAAATGCTGGCTCCCAACTCCTTACTCTAAATCCCCTGCTTATTGACTTAGCAGCTTCTTTAAATGCCCCTCTTAAAGGGGCAGTGCTTAGATTTTTTTTTTTACGCCTCTCTCACTTCCTTTCCTCCTCCCCTTGGCTACCACTCACCCCTGACCCCAGCAGGAGGACAATGGCAAATGACTAGAGTGTTAATGATGTTCACAATTGAGGCAACCTGTCATGTGTTGCTGTCAGTGCTCGATACCTCAACACGCAGCACTTACGTTTATATACACACACATGCTGGTATGTATTGTGCAAACTCATATAAGCTTCCAAAGGGCCTCACGTACCTTCCAAAAATAGGCTTTTGACCCAAGGCTCTTACGCACCAAATATCACAACACTCACTTTCACTGTTCAACTGCCTCCTCTTTATCCTCCTCCTCTGATAAAGACTGCTGGGACACTGAAAAAGGCAGCGCCATATATGACACTATATGAAGTGAACGTAGAGAGGGGACAGACATTGACAGAATAATGGAGGAATGCAGATAAATAGGCATCAAGATGTATCACGGAGGAGAGTGCGCCCTCCCCTCAAATAAATCCATGATGATTTGATGAAAGGAATAAAATGAGGTCCGTAACGACCTTGTTGTTTTGCTGACTTTTTTTAAGGTACAAGGGTTAGACATATAGCCTTAACACACACACACATGCATAGAGCCCTGCATGCACATGCTTCACAAAATAATCTTGTTCAGCCATATTTTTTTGTATTTAGGGCAATGATCTTTGCAGAAGGAAACACAACAGCCTAATGGGAGGAACATTAACATTCTCAACCTATTTCAGAGTTTGACATACCTTTATCAAATATGTACAGCCTGCTCTGTGGATGTCAAAGACATTACACTGTAGGGTTTGGTAAACACGAGATAATGATACCTCACATGTCCACCTGCCAGACAACAAGGGCCCTCTCTTACTCCCGTGCTCCTTTCCACCTGCCCATTTATCATGTCTCTCTGCACCGTGGGTCGACCATTTCACTAATGATGCCAATTAATTGAAAACATTAGCGCATCTCAAAGATGAACATTCCCCAGCCATGTAAGGCGCGGATATCAAAGCCTTAACAAAAGCGCATTGACTCAAAGTTTGGCTCACAGTGATTTAACAGGGAAACACAGTTCTTAGTAATGTGATCAAAGACATCAGATGTCTTGGAAGGGAATGTAAATGTACATGAAACCAGGTGGTGTGAGCTATAATGGGAAATGCAAAACTTACACTTCTTCTTGTGGTTTTTGTTTGAGCTGCAATTCTGAAAAGCTGAAAAAAAAGCCCTAACTGGTTTTGGTGCTATGCTCTTGCATCCGCGTGTCTTGTGTCGCAAAGTACTCTGGGCTTCAATGTCTTGGGATTTGTCATGTTTCTCTAACATATGAATTTCCTGTCCTCTCTGGAGCCGATTCTCAAGTCTCCAAAACATTGTACTAGACATTAGCTCAAATTATATGCAGACCCACGCCTATTCTAACACTCTGTCATGAAGAGAGAGGGAGAGGGCAGGCTCTCCTCCAGGCTTGGCAGGCAGGCGGTGTGGCACACGCCTGGCAGACAGAGATGATGATAGTGCGGGATGCTTCCAGCCTCCTAGCCTCCGTATCAGCCAGGTGTCCATGGACGAGATATGGGAAGGGTGAGGTAGGGGAGGGGGTGGGTGACTGTCAGAGCCCAGGGAGGATACGGGGTGTGGGAGATGGAGACAACACAGAAAGAGAGTGCTGCAGGAACCAGTTGAGCAGCTCCTGTTCGGGCTGCAGTGAAAGCAATCATTTTACAAAATATCATCTAAATGCCTCATTAGATGTTTTCAACCACATGTATTAGAAGTAGGTTCACATTATTAGTAAAGGAATTTGACAGATTTGATGAAAAAGTGTATTCTTTGTTCCACAATGATGCTTGTGACTGACATTTATTTTTAGCCTGATCATATTAGTTTGTGGAATGACTTGAATCTGAATCAACTGTTATAAGCTGCTTTCATCAATATTTTCCTGTTATCATTGAATGAATTGGTTACCTATATGTGAAAGGGGCATCCATAGTAATACCAAGGCCAAGCCTTTGTCCATCGGTTTGACGACGGATGACCCTCTGGGGGTTTCAGTGAAATCAATGGATGTCTGGGGCCAAGACATGCTTTTCCATGCGCTGCTCAATGTTTATACTCCAATTAGAAAGTTGAGAGACGACGTGAATTCTTCAAAATGATCCTCTGAAAAAAAGGACGAACTTGTATGTGAAAGGGTGTTTAAATGTTGTTGCAGACAGACTGCTGATAGGTCATACTGTTTTGTTTTTTTCCATTGCTGAAGAACATCTTCACCAGTGCTCTGTTCCAATGTGTGGCATTGTGTACAAAGCTTTTCTTACCCAGCTTGCCAGCTGCTTCAAGCAACCCAATTACTGGGTAAAACCCTGGCTTAGTCTTCCCAGAGTTCTGCACGGCATCCTGCATCCATCTCAGGCCCCAGAGAGCTTCCTCTCGGCTCTCCACCAATGTCATTTACACCTTCCGCTCCAGCCTGGCTTAGGTTGCCTTCCCATTGCTATATAACGGCAGCTACAGCCCCCCTGCTGACGAGGAACCCAGGACACAAGCAAAACTGGGTTCTTAGAAAATGGAGATAGCGAATGTGACACAGCAAGACATCTCATTACAGCAGTAGAAGCTTTTCCACTGGTGTTTGCCCAGACTCAGATCATCAGACGAGAAGGGAGATTGCTTGAGCTCCGCTCCAGCTTTTTTTTTTTTTTTTTTTTTTTGCTGAACAGGAGGGAAAGGAATGGAGAGAATAGGGGAGTGAGTGCAGACAGCAGAGCCAAGAAAGAGCCCCAGCAGAGGTACTGTAGTGGAGCTCTACAGGAAATGAAGTTGCACCTGGAGCAAGGAGAGGAAGAAGTAACGTGAAGATGGGTTAGGTGTGGGGGCAGGTGGGAGGTGACAAAGCCACTGAAGCTGAGCAGAGGTTGAGTGGGGTTGAAGCCACACTGTAAGCCCTTCTTTCCCCTGAGACAGGCAGAGATAGAGGGCCGGGATGGGACTGGGTTACAGGGAAGGACCTGGGGCCATTTCATTACAGAAAGTGTCTGTCCAGAAGATGGGAAAAGGATTATCCTCCAAACAGGATTTATTGGAGGGGATAATTCATTGGCTGAACCCACAGTGGGAAAGTGCCATATAGGTTGAGGTTACAATATTGCTTCATTCACAGCTCCCAACAGCCTGATTTTCAGCAATGTATGTGTCTGAGTGTGTGTTTGTGTGTTTGTTCAGAGACAACTTAGAGCATTCGCGGGGGAGGGGATGCGTGTGTGTCCAGAGGCCGACATTAAGGCAAGTGTTCCGGCAAGTGGAATGCCTAACGCATTTGTCCGATCGGGCAAGTAAAAATTAAATATGATCTATATTCGAGAGATTTTCATTCATACTTTCTAGTTGCCAATCCCTGATAATGCTACATTGTAAACAACAAATCCGTTAGTTAGTTCACGTTAGCTGTTAGCAGCCGGTTGGCAGCACAGTATAAATAACGGAGCTAACAGCATAGCAACATTTGGAACAACTATGATATTGTAATTCATTCACATGCATGCTGCTCAGAGTAATCGCAGTGACCGACAGTACAGAATCTCTCCTGAGCACAGTACTGCTTATAATGGTGCTAACAGCTAACATATAGACGTTCCATTCATTTACATTATGGTGCGTTCAAGCTACAAACAGTGAATATGAGCTTTGGGTGAAGGTACATTACAACGTCATCATGATGTGTTCAAATGTAATCTTGTCAAATATATTTTTTTGCGAGAAACTTTAATGAAAACAGTTGTTTGAAGGAGATGTTTTCACAGCTATGGACCTTTTTTACTTCCCGACATTAGCTCTAAGCAGTTAATAATAAATCATTAAATCTATAAATGCCGCCCAAAAAAGTTTTAATCCAAGAAAACTTTTAAATAAAAAGACGATCATTTATTTCCTTATAATTTGAATTGTGTGTTTGTATGCAAAAAACACTATAAATGACAATAACAAAGTCAAAGGATAACATTTAGAATTTAGAACATTTTATTTGTCTGTTAAAAGGCCTTCATTTTCCATTTCAGAAGTTTGGGCAAGTGGCTGAAAAATCTTAATGTTAGGCCCTGTGCCGGTGTGTCGCCATGCATGTGTTTGTTTTTGTGTGGTCTATGCAGTTGTCTGCTCAGGATAATACAGAAGTTAGGTTGCCATAGGCATTGTGGTGTAATTAGTTCTTCCTCTTACTGGCTGCATTATGAGGTACCAAGAGACTGTTTTGCTGATTTACCAGATAATAAAAATATGAATATATGAAAGCAAAATACCTGTCACAGTCACTTAGGTGACAAGGCGCACGTCCCAAATGCAAAGAAACAAAATGCACCTTTCCACATTCACAGGAAATATGTAAATTGTGCATATTGTGTTCCCTCATCGCAGTCTGTTAGAAAACAGCTGAGGTGTGAAAAACTAGAAAAACAAAATATGAATTGGAACTCATTTGCTGTCTTTGGGCCTGCAGGGCACTTGACAAAACAATGATGGAGACAAGGAGGAACACTGGGGAGATTTGCATTTAACAAACTGATGTCTCCTGGCCTGTCATGTTGTATTAATGCTGGAGGAAGATTGCCACATTCTGGCCCATTCTAATGTGGTAATAAGACAACTGGCTCCAAAGCAGTGCTTTCATTTGCTGGCTAACTGAGGAGGAGGATGAGACGATACTTCTGAGCATTCTGGCAGCCGAGAAAGTCATCTTTACATCTTTATAGTCGTCTAATTTACAGCATGACCACTTCCGCTGTCCTTGGTAATAACACTCGCTTTGTCCAGTGGCAAACTGGATTGACTGCCAACAGTTTCGCTGAGGATCCCACTCAGTTGTCGCTGCTGTGTGCATCATAAATCTAGACATTTGCATCTTCGTATTGCCCTTTAATATTTTTCCGAGGATTGCAAAAATGAGTCTGAAATCATTCCCTTAAAAGGCCGTTGATTGGGGTGCCGGGGTCTGTAATTTGCAATTAACGAACGGGCTCTGGAATTTGATTTGGGTCAAGGTCCTCATTTGCATACTCCATCCTGACTAGTAGAGAGACTCTAGGGGTGCTCTGTCTCGATGACGGTGTCTCGTTGTCTGATTTATGTTCAGCGGTCATGGTGAGGAAAAAAACAGTCGAGCAGCCGTGCCCCGCTCTGCCTCAATGTGCTTCTTGTGACTCGTCACGCTCTTGCAGTTAATGAATTCTGAGCGCGAGCTGTGATTTCTATTGGTTCATCTCAATTGCCTGCTAATGGCAGGGTCGTTAGGCCAGGGAAACAGCGAAGTCCACCTCAAATCTCCAGGGGCGGTTACTGCAGGCAGACAGTGCTTTGAGCTGTGACCTATTGAGATAGCTGCCTCTCTTTGCTAGTGGACAACCTGTTTAACTAAAGAGAACAGATTCATGCCCTACAGTAGCACAAATAACAGCAATTTTAACATTGATTGCACTGGTGACTTAGTGGTCAGTGATGTAGTGTAACTAAGAGCAATCAAGGACTGTGCATTTTTAATGGTGTTTGTACGTTACTTGAATATTTCCATTTCATGCCACTTTGTACAGTTGCTAGTCTGCTACAATTTAGACTTTTCTGCATAATTAAACTCTTGACACAGAATGTTGCTTATAACACATACACACATTTTTATAAGTAACATTTTCAATGCAGGGTTTCTAGTTGTGGAGTGTTTTTACGTCAGTAATCAGCATTGTTGCACCTTTACTTTAACCTGCATTACCTGGTTTGATGGCCACTTGGGGGCAGCGGAAAACAAGCTGTGAACACAGCAAACATTTTTTCATAAACACATCCAATATTAACATCAGCATTTATTTAGAGTTTCTGACCTTTGTACGAATGTAAATCCAGTATTTTGTTGACTTTTAGCTCTGTTTTTGGTCTCCACCGGCTCATGACAAAAACATCTGTCTTTAGCTGCTAAATGCTTCACTGTGTACACCAGCTTGTCGATAACTGTGTCTGTCTGTTGTTTGGTGCTGGACAGGTAGCGTATGGTGGGTATTTAGAGCTTTTTGATGGAAAACAGCTGCCTACTGAATGTGACTGAAAACGACACTGATGAGAGTTGTAAGAGTGAGCCAAAACAGTAAAGTTGAGTAAAACTAAAGAATGAAGAAAGAAAACAATGGGCTGAAAGATGCTTCATAAAGCTGAGGGGATCTGCAGAGTCGGGATAATTCTCTGTGTGTTCGTCACCATATGCGTCAGCTTTACTTTACACATTTGATCCATTGTTAATATAAAAGATGAGATTATATGCCAAGGAAAGCACTGATCTAGATCACAGTCTATAAGTAGTTGAGTCTAAAAGGACAACTAAAAACTTCTCAAATTCTTATTTTTTGGATGCAAAACATAATATTTTAGTGCAGTGTATAACTTTAAGGGGTTTTCAGGGTTATGAGAATTGTCTGAAAGGGTAATTTGCAGCTTAAACACAACATAGAGATATCAAAGTAACTGCTACCTGTTCATCTGTACTGACTTTCTGATATCACTTAGTTTGTCAGTAAATTTACAAGTAGACATTTTGAGGTCTGTGCACTATGACGGCATTGTTTTTGACTGACTGCTGTGCACTCACACACGTTCCCCCCATGCCTGTAAGCGAACTGTCAGGTGTAATTCTTTTTTGTGACAGAACTATGAAGTCTGGTGTCAAGATGCTTGAAGTGGAGCAGTTGAGAGAGAGATCTCCTCCCATGCACACCGATAATCTTTGGGCCTCTGTTTGAAGTGCACTCAGGCCCTGCTGATGGACTAAGTTCCTCGCAATGGGGGGTAGGACAGTAGGTTGCTGCAGATCACATTTGTCTCCCACATCCTCCGGTTTCTTCTGAGAGATTAACGTGAATGAAAAACGGCACACAGAACAAAGTGTTGGCATCACAGAATTAGTATTCATACAGCACGTTACATGTCATGATACAAGTCAAGTGGGTGTTACTTACAGTAAACACCAGGGCTGTCATTTAAGTTGATATGGTGAACTTGCTAGCAAATGCTTTCTTATATACATATCCAGCAGTTACACTGTAACATATTCATTTATTTGGTGCAGTGTTTCTGTAAGTCCAATATTCACTCTACTTTTAGCTCTGTTTTTGTTCTCCACCAACTCCTCAGGGAAATATGTGCCTCTTTCCCCGTGTTCGAATGGAAATATCAATATTGAAAAAAAAGTGATGGTCATTTAGGCTAATCGATATCATCGTCAATTTGATCCAGGGTGGGGAAGATGATTTTTTTTATATTGCACTTGTTCATGCTCTGTAAGAAATGACATGCAACACATTGATGACACAGAATGAAGTTTGAAATTAAGAATTATTATATTCTTCTTACACTATTAAATACAAACTTAAGTTTGGATGCAGGTACAAGTACAAGTGAAAGTATTTACTTTTGAGTACATGCCAATACTGAGTACCTGTATGAGTACTTAATAATACCATTACAGGAAAAATATTCATTTTCATCGACTGTTCCTTACTTTCTGACTCTTACAAATTAAATACACAAGATGCTGTTGCTTACATTTCATCATGCAACTTTTTGTTTTCCCAGAACAAACAGCATAGTTTGCAAAAGGGATGTTGGTAATTAACCATTTAAGCTGCTATCAGTAGATTGAACATGTTTGTGCATTGTTTATCGTTGCAGCTGGACGACTCATTAGGCTCAACTCACAAGAGGTCAACGTCACGCTGCCATAGTGGTATCAGGTGTCGTGGTATGGAAGTAGTTTTACGACGACATGAGCCCAGTATATGACTTGATAAGCAGTATTTTGTCGGTATCGGTGCATCCCTAAATTGAAGGGACTTGTGCTTACTCTTTACTACAACTGACTGTAATTCCGTACAGCATTTACTGGCTCAACCTGCATAACTGCAGCTCAGACATTGTTTAAGTCAATGCAGTACTGCGTGTTATTCTAGTTTAGATCTTTGGTATTTACAGCTCCGTCTCCCCATAGTTCATCACTGTATTTGTGCAGTGTGTTTAGCTGGGGAGCCTGTGGCCTGACAGTCCCCTGGGTGGAGTGTGTTTGTTTAGGGCCACTGCGCCGCTCGGACACTGAGATGCAGATGGTGCAGGGAGCCGGCCCTAGAGTGCCTTTGGACACGCTCTGGCAGAGTGCAGGGTCATGTTCTCTCGCCGACTACAAGACAGGAAATCCATTTAATTACCTGTGAAGCAGAAGACGGGGTGTGGGGGCCTGACAGAGGAGGACTGTGTTCCCTGAGCACTCTGCCAGAGATGGGGGGGGGGAGAAGAGAGAGGGTGGGGGGAACAATGGCAGTGGGGAAGGAGAGAGGAATGAGGGAGCCGAGATACTGTAGATACTGTAAAGCAAGGGAAGGCAGAGAGAAAGCAAGCAGGATGTTGGTTACTTTTAAATTCTTCCAACGTCTTCGCTAGTTAACCTAATTGATCCCTCTCTCCTCTTCTCACTTTCTCACCTACCCTCTCCCTTTGAGCGTATACTGGACATGCTTTATCCATCTTTCCCTAGTTATCCTGCCTTAACTCTCCATGCATCTTTTCACAACTCTTTCTCTTTTCTGTCCATTTAGTCTTCCTCACTGTCATCTGAAAACATCACTTGTTTATTTCATTTGCTTTCTGGTTCCTTCCCTGTCTGTGTTCGTCCCTGCATGCTTACACTATGGTCTAATTTGTCCCCAGTCTCCTTTTTCTGTCCTCCAGTCCATTTGTTTTCCTCTCCCTTCTTAAGCCCAGGAGAACTAAGTCGGCCCCTACAGCAGACAGGTCTACAGATTGTTGCTGCCTTGTGGACCAGAGACGTTCAATGCCCAGTGGGATACCACTGGTTAATAGCTAGATGAACTGTGGTAAGAGGAAACTATACACAGCCGCTATGCCATTATGCAAGGTCAACCATGAGTCCCAAGAGAGTTTAAAAGTAACATAGTGTAACAAAATTGCTAAAGCGGCTGTACATAACAGCCATCCTGTTGTCAACATACTAACCATGCAAAATATTTGTTCAGATCTAAAGAAAAAAACAGACCAAAACACACACAGACAGCCAAAAGATAAAGACAAAATAGAAGCATTCGGGCAGAGATTCATATTCTTGTTAATCCTTTTTATTGATCGAACAAAGAAGGTTTCAGTGATCACTATTTTCTGTTTTCCAAACACTTGCTGGAGGGCACGTTTCCTTCCAGAAGCCTGGCTTTCACATCTTCATGCTGCGGTGGCATCGTGACTGTCCAGGTAATACGACGAGAATGGCAACAGCAGGCTCATCCAGACTGAAGCCCAGAACTGTCACACTGGAGGGGAGGGCTTGGCCTTAAGCCCAGTCTTGGAAAATTCCCCATGACACCCTCCTGGCTGGTTCCTTCCCCAGATCTGTCCCTTCAAATGGGAGCGGAGATGGGTATGGGATCAGGAAACATTAACGTTTTCTTACACATTTTAACATCGGGAGACTTGAAAAATGACTGAATAGATCTCCCACCACCGAGTAGGATGAAGTCAAAGGCAAAAATGGCCCTTCTGGCTCACATTGGAGAATTTCATGACAAATCCATGAACAGATGTAGATTTTTACACACAAAGCAAATGCCTGCAAGTCCCTGCAAGGCTTCGCGCATGAAACTCTTGGCTAATGAGAGGGAGCAGGTTTGGATAAGCATGAGTGCACCCATAAAGAAAACAACAAAGAGGAAGAATCTATAAACAGATGCTAAATTTTACGTGAAAAAATGATGACAAGTTGCTGCAAAACATCCTCAGTCAAGAATATTTTTCTGTGACTGATCAAAGTGAGCATGGCCTGCATGAATAAAGTAACAGGATAACTAGTGTGAGGGCCAATTTGTTATTGTGATTTCAGTGTAGTATGAATTCCCAGCAGTACTAGATCGTTACGCAGCAAATGAATATGCATGCGAATGATAGACATGCAAGTTGATGTTCAGAATCAGTACACTGGAGCTGAAGACAATGCATTGTTGTTAATGGGTTTGACAGTACTTAACAAAATGTGTGTTGTGTTATTCCCAACAGTCTTCTCAGTGCATCGTTAAAGAAAAATCCTATGGTTTATTCCAATTTATAACAAGCTGAACTAGTACCAATGTTTTGGGAGATAACACTGAAAGTGAGTCCACCTTTAATTTAGATAATCAACCCCCGATGCACAGGAAAACAACAGCTACAACAAGTATGTGTCGGTCAAAGCGCAACGACCTGGTCTGCATTATTAGGATGTATTTTGAGTAATATATTAATGTCTTTGTTTTCTTCTTACAAATAAGTTTGTCTTACCTCTGGGTGTGTTTAAAACCAAGGTGAACAGTCTCAAGAAGATGGCTGAAACGTCCATATGCTCAGCTGTAATGGTTGTAGTGATTCACAGTCCAGCTAGAACCGAGAGGTCCAGTAAGAGGACTTTATGTGGTGTTCTTCTACTCGATAGCGTAAAGATCAGCAGTTAGGAGGAGACTCAATGTGTCCTCAGAGGTGATGGTGAAAGCATCTCTGAAAAATCATCATGCACCATTAGGTGTTATGCTCTGAGGAGCCATTCAACAGCTTGTTGATAGAGTGGGTGGGATGCACTACTCCTCTGATCAGCCACTCTTCGATATTCCCATGAACGTGCAAATTAAAAACAAGTTGGATTGATGATATGTTGCGCCTGAAGAAGATGTATCAATTCGATTGCATTCGTTCACTTGCTGTAAAGGGTTTATATTTCACTGTAGATGTGCTGCTCGTGGAAGCCGAGCGCGATCACACACTGGAGTAGAAAAGCAAGAATATTCATGGAGGCTGTTTGGATATTAGTGATCCCAGACGATCAGCGGTTTATTTATGAGTAGAAAGAGGTGCAGAGCAGGGAGGAAGGAGGTGAGGCACTGAGCGAGTTGAGACAATTTTATAACGCTGCAGTCTGGATACATCAGGGGGTCACAGGTTTCTCCGTGTCTGGATAAGTGATTTTTGCATGCAGCACGACAGGCAGGGTGCACTACTGTGAGCAAGGTGCATCGTGGTCTGAAGTAACCTTGTTGTTCTGAGCTCTCACCATGAATGTAATGCACCTCTGTATCCCACCTCGCTCATGGTTCTCTTTATACCCCCAGCCTTCTCTCCTCTAACCCTTTCACTCCTTACCTCATTGCTGGCGGGTCAGCCAGCTAACGATCTGGCCGACTAAGGCTCCCAAGAGACTCAGTTCAACCGCAGTTCAGGCCATGACTGGGTGAGAGAACGAGAGGGAGGAAGAGACAGAGTACGTACAGTATTCATCCCCCTCCCTCATCATTTGTCATTCTTGCTGTGTAATCGTTTTTTTCTAACCATGATTGCAGAAAAAATTGTGTTACAGCACTGATGCTATAGTTCAACGTTTAAAGCTGCTGATTTATGTTTAAAGCCAGTTGTGAGTTTTCTTTTTTGAATATGTGTATTGAAAATTGCTTTTCAAGTGTGTTACAACACTGGCATTTCACACTTTTCTTAACTTTGTGCAGGTTGTGTGTTGCCACCTCAAACAAACACAATTAGCCACAGTATAGTTGGAGGCTACTATTCTCCATTACAGGCAACTTTACAATTTCAGAGAAAGCATAGGTGAGATTAAAATATTGATTTCAAACATTGAGTACCATTTAGACTTTCTATCGAAGTACATTTCCTGACATATTCATTGTTAATTTGCCTTTAGCATCAGCAGTGAAATGATGTGGCAAGTATGACATGACTTGTGACATTAAAATGTATTGGTGCTGTTTTGGGAGATTAAAAAAGAAAAGAAAAAATCAAGTCAGCTGCCTCCCTGTGCCTGTTTCCGTGCTTGTGAATCAAACAGCATGCATTTCCGAGCCTTACTGTCTAAACAAAAACAAAACATTCCCCTGGCGAAAAGCTGCGTGGCCTATAAATCACTCACGGGGAGCAGAGATACTATGCAAGGTGTTTGGAGATGATAGTTGGCTAGTGGGAGCAGCGGAGCATGAACTTGGGTTTGCAGGAGATGTGGAGTCGTGACACTCCTGTCCGTGCCCACCTGTGTGAATGTGGATCGGTGCTCCTGTTTTGTGTGTCTGTTTGGGGGTTGGGGAGCGGCGTGGCAGGTGGCAGGCTGCCTGTGGCAGGTGAGGAAACTGTTTACACCTTGGGCATCAAGTGTGCGTGTGCGCATCTGAATGCGTATGAATGGTGTGTTTGTGTGTGATATAAAGCCCGCTGGCTTTTACCCGGTGACATGATGAAGGGTTCAGGCAGCCAGACAATCCGACCCACACTGTATAATGACTTTTTAATACATGCATGTGCTGTTACCTTGTAGCAAATCCATTAAGATATGAGACTAATAGAAATCCACGAGCGCAGCACATGACCTTGCGTGTGTCCCGGCAGGTTGGTGATAGTGTGTAGGACCGATCTAATGACACCAGGGGTTAGAAAACTCTTTCTCAGAGCTGATCCAGAAGGAAGCCAGCGGAGCTCATCATGTTGAAAATAATTAATAATGCATTTAATAAATAGCTCCTGAGCCCGCGATGTACTCTCACCATCTGCTCCAGTATAATTCCCTCCCTTTATTAATGCCAGATAGCCATTCGATGACTATGGAGATGACATAATAATGCATAGCATCATTCACATGCTATTTGTCTCTTCAATTTCCAATCTGGAGCTTGTTTTTTTCCCCAGCTCTCTTATCAACTGAATGATTTGGCACAATTAGGTAAGGGATTCAGTCACATCTTTGTTAATTAAGTCTTTTTAATGGAGGTCTCGCAATGGGCTGTAAAGATTAGAACAGTATGACACGTTACCTCTAATAGACAGTGTATTTGCTGATTTATATTGCTATTTGGTTAAAATAAGATTATACAGAGTAAAACATAGTATGTGTCAGTCTCTGACAGCTTATCTAGATGAAGCCGTCTGCCAAATAAATGTAATGTTCCTGAGATGTGCGTCAGAACAAGGGTCCCCCCGTTGGCGCAGTAATTCAATGTTTTTGGTGAGCTAAAAGCATATTTTTGCGGCTCTTCAACAGAGCTACTTGATCTAACATGAATCATTTAATGTATGCACTTTGGTTTGAAGGCTAACATTGATTTTAAGTTCCCCACGAAAGGCCAAAATGTGATTGAAAATGAATCGCGGTGAGCACTCTCGAGCTGCATCAGGATACTCAATTCACGTACCTAATGTGCGGCTATTGTGGTCGTGTTTAATGTTGAATACTGTCTCTGTCCACCTGCTGTCAGAGCATATTCCCCTACTTAGCCTCTCTGCTCATCTTTGCCCTTTAAACAGACAACACATATGACATTCTGCTTTCTTAGTGAAAATCTTTGAATAAAAGTTGATCGAAGTTGCTTTATTAGGAAGGTTTTAAAAAAGAAAGGTTTTAAAATGTGGAACACGTAGACAGGTAAGTCATTGATTTTACTTCCTAGACCTCGGCCTCCATTCTTAACCCTTCCTGTTTTCCAAAGCCTTGCACCTACACCTCAGCCCTGACATACAGCTCCACCGAAACCTTGCACTTACTACTGGATATACAATTCCACCGAAGCAAAGGTGAACCTTTCCTCTGACTGAAAAGTCATGTGCCGAAGCAGTTTGGACTCATGTATCGTAGAGGATGTCAATCACTTCGTCAGTGGGTTTTGCTTTCTCCCTCGGAGCCTTTTGTTTCTCTCCCGTGTTCACGGTAAAAGCAGAAATCTGAAAGGTCTAGCTTGGTGCTGTCTGCATCAGGGGGCAGTCAGTCGCTTCAGATTAGAGTAAGGATGGCAGGTCAAGGGGAACAACAACTGTCTCTACAGGAAAGATGCAGAAGAATACAGTTCTTTTTCATAACACATCTCTAAGCTTGGCCCTGTTAAAGGAAAAAAGGTGAGACAGTGCAAAGAACCTTCTGCATAAGTGCCCCAGGCTAATGTCTATTCAATTAAAGTGGATAGATTCGTGCATACTAGCCGAGAAAGGTTGAAGCGAAGAGAAAAAAATGGCAATTTTGGGCAAGAAAATATTACTTAAAAGGCATGTTTACCTTTTTTTGAACATTGAAACTTTCAGTCAGTCGCCAGTGAAATAGAAGATTGTAGAAATGTAATAAGACGATGAGGAAAAAAAACACCTCTGACTCCCTACACCTCTTTGAAGTTGTGAAAATCAATGCAGCAGTGGAGTTGTGAATGCCATGTTCTGGTGAATGATTTATACCATTTCTCAGACAAAGAAAGTGCTAGAATCCTCTTGCCAGCACTTCCTCTCTGCCTCTTTGAAAGCTTATGCCTTTGTAGCTGGTGCAACAATATGTGCGTCCAGAATATGTGTGCCATAAATTAAGGTTGACTGGACAAAGCTGGGATTCTGCCCTTGTGCTACAAAAGGGTATTATTGTGCGGCAGAGAAGCGGAGGGAAAGCGAAGTCATCTGCATCTGGATGGAGGAGGAGAGGGCTCTAGCATTGAGTCTGAGCCCCTCTGTGGCTGCTGAGGCCAGGCCTGCTTCTGCAGATAGACTTGTTCCAGCTCGTAGCCCTCCCTGGCTCCTTACCCTGCCTCAGCCCAGAAACAGATGGAGAGAGGAGAGCAAAGGAGGAGAGGGAGGGAAATAGCTCCCTGTTCAGAGCTTGGCACAGGCATTAGGTGTGGGTGTATACAGTAGGTTTACTGTACACCCAACACAGCCATGTAGTTAAGAGCAGCTTTAAAAGTTTAGTGCGGCGGCCTTCATGCCGGAGTGTTGAGGCTGACAGAAAATGAGCAAGAGGAAAAGAGTCCAGTTTTGCAGCAGGGGCGATTCCAAGATTTTTTAAATGAGGTGGCACAGGGGAGGGGGACCAAGAACCAGTCAGGAGGCCCTTGGGAAATCGGAGAATGTGATCAGAAATAAATACAGTGTTGGCTTAGAAAACATTGGGCATTGGCTTTTCGGGCTCTTGTGTTTAGACACGCCCCTGTTTTGGATTGCACATTTGTCTTTCATACTTGATGGAATAGATCGACACTGTGGGAAATACTCATATTCACTTTCTTGCTTAGAGTTAGATGAGAAGATTCATAACACTTTAGAGAGCGGCATCAATCTTATCATCCAATTCTTGGCAAAACAGCATATTTCCCAAAATGTCAAACTATTCCTTAAACCTTCTGCTAATCAGTGTCCTGCTAAAAGTCTCAGTTGTGAATCTTAATATTTACCCCTCTTCCTTACCCTCGTCACACCGGTTCCTTCTGTCTTATTGAGACCATCAGTAATGTGCCAAATGACCTCTAGTTCTCCTAACTCTTCTTCATTAAACTCAAGCTGCTGGTTATTGGACTGGGGAGAGGCTGAGATGGCAATGTGCCATGGTACAAGGGGCACAACTGATGACATTAAACTGCAGATCAAACCCTTGTGAGCCTCTTCCAGCCAGAAATCATAAACGGAAAACCATTTGCATATTTGAAATACATTTACATATTTGAAACTGAAAAGTAATCACCAACACACACCATTTTTCATTCCCCAGTAAAACCTTCGGTAAATGACCTGTTTAACATCTCAGCTTTCCAATGTAATGGATTAAGTTCTGTGTGTTTGCTGCACATTTCAAGGCATGAAACTCTGGATATAATGAAGCCATAATGCAAAATAGAGGAGTCCAAGCATGCTGCCCGTGTCTGAGTTGATGTGCCATGGTGTGCCCAGAAATAATAATGATGTAAGGGAATAATCATTCATAATGTAGTTCCGAGACTACAAAGACACAGTCCCTTTGGAAGAGTCATAAGCAGGGAAAGCTGGAAGAAAAAAGGAAGAGGAACAACACCTCCTGCGGTTTTGCATGCTATCGAACGTGTTTCAAACAGCCGCGCTGTGCCAGATGAGAAAAGCGAGCGAGTGATGCCTGTTGAAGCAAATTGATCCCATCTGAAAGGGCTCAGAAAACCTTAGCCCAGATCAAAGCTAATGCTCAGGCACTCAGATCACCCAGTGAAAAGGCAGAGCTGCGGAGGAAGAGAGAAAAGAGGGGGAGTTTCTTGTCTCGTCTAATTATACATTTCAGACAACTCGCCACCAATTATCTCCCCTTCAGTAGCATCTGCCCTTCGCATGACCGCAGAGCTAATGTGTGGCAAGCCCACTGTTGGGTTGGAAACTCAAGCTTAATGTATGGTAAGCTGCTGGAATTTTCCCAATACCTGATGATGAAGAACTCAAGGTGAGACAAATGTTCTGGGGCAGTCTATGCAGTTCATTAGTGCAGTTTCGTCATAGCCGCAAACACTAACAACTGTTTCCTTTGTGATTTTGACAACCTACAGCACTGTGTGACTGTCAGAGGCACTCCTGTCTGTCAGCCAATTTCAGGTGATTCTCAACAGAAAGCAACAGTCCGTTGACATGATTTCGTTTGCCTCGGGGAGCAAGTCAGCCTCGTCAGCTCTGAGGTGGTGTTTCAGTTGTTAGAGTGACCACTGTTCCTGCTCAAGACTCGGGGCAAGATTCTGTGTAAGAGGCAGTGAAACAGTCGGCTACCTTCATGCAGGTCCCCCATACTGCCTCTGGCCATTTCACAACACCGCACATAAACAAAATATCAGCACAAACAAGTTTGGGAAGTAAAGAGAAAAATGAAAGCTTGCAGCATTATCGGGAGACACATTTGGCGCGCATGTCCGTCAGAATCTAATGCCCGTTTTCGGAGCGCGTCAATTTCTTGGCCCCTGGGAGTGCTGCTTGCAGTGTTGTTGAGAACCACTTATCGCTTATTGACTTTAGGGAAGTGAAGAAGAGTTTGGTTGTAACGTTATACATCTAGCATTAGATCATATGAACTGTTCTTGAGATATCCAAAGGACACACACACACACACACACACACACACCCACACAGACAGACAGACAGCCATATTCCAGATATTCCTTCCTTTGTAGTTAGATGGATGACAGAAGGAATCTGTGCATTAGCAAAGTGTGCCAAAGACTGACTGTAAAACACCTATCAATATCTCACGAAAATGATTAAATAAAAGTAATAACAAAACTGAATGATTGAAAGAACAAAAAAAGAAGTAAACCTTTGACCACTTGATTTAAATTGTAAAACAGTAACTTTCAATTAGATAATTAATCCATCATCAAGCTCATTCTGAAACAAACCCACAAACCTCAGATGTCTGTGCAGGTTTTTCCTTCTGTTTAGCTTAGTTGGAACCTGCAAAGAAGCCTTTTAGGCTCCTCTAAACAACTTTATTATTTCTCCTCCTTGTGCCATTATTAGCGCCGATACAAAGCGACAGTCAGCGTTCATGTTGTGTCAAAACTTTGTTAAGGGGGACAGCTACTTTCTGAAAAGGTCTCGCATCTGCATCGCCACACAGAGATCTTTACTTTCAGTTCATTCGATTATTATTGATTTAGTCTGTTGCCTGTCATTCTTGATAAGATCATCAGTTAAATGCCTAACATGTAAATATTAACAATATTCAAGTAATTAAAAAAAAAAAAGTCCTAAACAAAAAAAACTGTGCTGCTAATGTCTGAGCGCGGAGAGTAACCGATTATAGACTGGAGTGCTGGAGAAGCTGGAGTGAGTTTGCAACACCCTGAATGCTGCGACTCGCTGGCTTAGATAAATCATGCAGTCGGGGGTCTGTGGGCTTCAGCAAAGTGAATCAGCCAGATGCAAAGGTGTGTGTGTATACTTGCATGTGTGTGTGTGTGTGTGTGTCCATGAAAGAGAAGACCTTTCCCACATGGCAACAGGCTTCACTGGAGCAGACAATTGCAATGTAGCCATGTGAGAACAGGGCAAGATGGAGTCACTTTTGCTGACAACTCTTCGAAAAACCCAACAATTTTTAGACGGGAAGACACTATATGCCAAAGGCTGGACAAACATTAACAAAGTCTCTAAAAGGTTCCCAAGTGTTTGCTGCATAGATCCTTCGTACTGTTACACTTTGATTAATCCTCATGCTTTCATGTGGTATGTGTGTGTGTGTGAGTGTGTGTGTGTGTGTGTTTTGTTGGGAATAAGTATGTAAACACTAATGAGCGTGAATGATAGATGAGCTCACTGCTACCAGCACCATGTTGGCTTTTCGAATCACAGCATTTGTCACAAGTAGACTTCTAACAGACGTATTTTAGCAGCACATGGAATATATATAGAAATACTCACTATGAAGAGACTTTATGTCAAGACGCCAAGTTTAATTTTGTTTCTTCCCTGTAGGGCTGATTTTATGATTTGTGTTTTTAGAGAAATTATATAAAACAAAGGCAGTGTGATTCTCCTCCAGTACATGATCACAGATATGAAAGAAATCCAATTTTTGTCTTGTCCATCTCCAAAAATTAACTGCCCTGTATTTTGGAATGAAATAGAAAAGTAGTATTCAATTCAGTCACGCTTCATATAGATCCAATGTCTTATGGAGGTGTTTTTTTTTTTTTTTTTTTTTTTTAATGATGTGAAGCTCTACTGTAAAACAGATTGGCAATGTTATTTTGTCCCTGAGGGTTTCTGCCATTTTCAGACGTATAGATCCAATGTGGAGGCACTGAGCCATGCTGTCAGCGCTGAAGGGCTGCTTCCTCTCGCATGGCAGAGCTTATTGGTGGCATTAGGTCTAATAGCTGTCAGTGCAACCTTTGTGCCTTCACTTACAACAGTCACAATGTGGCCTTACGATAACATCAAAAAAGTCAGTACAGGGAAAGTATGGGGGGGGGGTGTCAAGCTTGTGCCCTGCGAATGTCGCAAATACAGCAGTGCCAAAGGCCAAACCAAGAGGTGAATGTATTTGTCTAATCAATCAAGGACCAAGACTAATGGCAAAGGTTATTGGAAATGAACATCCACTTCACATCACTTTCATCAAAGACTTGCACCACTCCATGAAAATAACGGATTTGTTTAAAAAAGTCCCTCCCTTGTTTCAAGTGGACCTTTTCATTCCTTGTACATACAAATCAGTGGTACATCAGTGGTATATTTTTTATACGGTCTTCAATCCGTCCAATCAGGTAATGCCAACTGTCATGTGGGTTGATGTATATATTGTGTAATCTTGACTGAGGGATCAAGTTGATATGTCAAGCATGCCGCAATGCTTTTTAAAGGTCTACTAACGCCAACACACGCTGCCATTTCAGGCACAAATGTGACACAAATGATCCAGTGATTCATTCTTGCAGTAGCATGACGTGCTGTCACAGGACTGTCAATCAAACAAAATTTTCATTACATCAAGGAAGGAAGGAAGGATGTGTCAGTTATCGTCTAAAGCAAATGCTTAAATGCTTCTGTTTAACAGATTTAGATCAGAAATAATGATTCCTGTTGAGCTTGAACATGAATAGGAACGATATATCTGCTACCTACCTAGTTGTTGTTTAGTACTGCCTGTAATTCAAACTTCTCTCCATTTGACACGCTTGGTGTCCTAAAACACAGATTCACTTTTAGAATAAACGGAATTAGCTTTCTGTAGTTTAAGTACACAAACACACTGATGGTTTTAGCTAAATACACGTTACCCTCCTGCCCCCCTCTCTGTCTCTCTCCCTCTTTTCGCCTCCCCCCCTCCGGCAGTTAAAGCCAATCTTGGGGCTGGCTCCTGCCACAAAACGTTCTGTAATAGTCTAATTGTGGCTAATGGTTTGTGCAGCTAATTAAAGTGTATGAATTACAATAATCAGTCAGCCGCATGGAGGCCATGTCGCCTCACGCTGTTCCTTCAAGCGTGGAAGGCCAAGACCAGAGAGTTGTGGGCAGAGGTGGGGGTTGGGCACTGAGGAAAAAAGGTAGGATGTGAATGATGAAGAGAAGGAGACAGAAATGCTTGACATAGAATCCCAAGGCCGTTTGACTCAACATCAATATTAGTGGATGTAAGAGAAAGAGCAAAGATGGCAGATGGGAGGGATGTAGTGAGCAGAGAAGAAAACTGGATATGAAAACGACTTAATAAGGATCGAGAGAGAAAAAGACTGTAGGTCTCAGTGCAGGTTATATGTTTTTCAAATGCATTACCCAACAAAGAACATCAACAGGGAGCAAACAACAGCATCGACTATGGAACTAACTATTCCGTTTTTTTTTGCAGAACTTGTGTCTTTTTGTCTTTTTCTTTATCCTCTTAGGTTCAAGATGAAAAATGTCTCGCTGGAAAGAGAAAGTGCCAGGAAGTTTTGAGAATCGAAGAAAATATAAATATTTTTAAAACTTAACTGTAACAACATTCCTAGCATCATATAAATATTAAACCCATCTATACCGAGCAGTAGAGTATTACTTGTCTAAAAGCCAATGAAGAAAACACTCTGCATTTTCCTAACTGGAATAAACTGCCTCGTGCAAAGCTACAAGCTTTGCACGAGGCAGTTTACTTTTCACGACCTGTAAAAGTAAACTTTTACAGGTCGGCTTGGAGATCATTACATTGGGCACAAGGCCTCTCCTTGTCAGTCACATGTGAAACAATTGAGCACAGCAGTCATAAAGAATCCCCTTGTAAAACATACAAAAGCATACACAAATCCATTTTGCACACTGCACTTTAACTCTGTGATATGGACACATCAAATACAGTATTTTTTACAGGATGACTTGATAATTTACTTTATCCATTTACCTCAGAGAACTGAACTCTCATACGGAGAAAAATACCGTGCTATTTGTCCGTTAAAAACCGGAGTGAGATGGTCCAACTCTGCTGGGTTTTTCCCTGAGGAGCCAACATCTGTGAAGCAATATGGGAATGCAAACAGTGTGGGCAGCACATAAATAAACCCCCACATTAAGGCCTTGACAGTCACTGGTGTTCTATAGATGCAGAACAAAGACACAGAGAGGTGCAGGAAAATGAGAGCGACTCATGGCCAAACCGCAAAAAATGAAAAAAAGAAAACTGGTGGGAAGGAATAGACTGTAAAGCATGAGAGGCGGTGAAGGTGGACAGGATGGAGAATTGTAAATCCTAATGGACAGAGAGCAGAGAAATACGAAGAGAGCAAAATTGAGATGAGAGCTTTTATAAAGAGAATTTCAAACAACATGTGATAGAGGCTCGGACCCTGTTGTTTTGTCTTGTCAAATGATCACGGGCATTTTAGCAAGTTGTCCAAACAATGACTGTTGAAGGAGGAAAGGAATCAATTATTTATGATACAGAGAGCCACTTATTACACGATAGTCAGACACACACACACACACACACACACGCGCACACACACACCATCCTAGATGGTGAAATGACTTAGTAACCAGGCGATTTATTCCTTTTTAATAGGGTCTCAATTGCAGCAGCCACACTCAGACAAATGAGCAAACAAGTCAGAGAGTGACAGTGATATCCATTATGTGTTTAATTATCTTCAAAGTTCCAGTGAAGGGCATTTCTTTGGCTAATGGGGAGACAGTGCTAAGTGTCACAGCAAAGTGCTTCTCAAATGCTCCAACAAAACTGACTAGCTGCTCTTTTTTGCAGCCTCTTATCTGAGTTTTGACAGGCGTCGTTAGATTTTGCAAATTGGCACAATCAGTGTCCTCGTCGAAAATAACCAACATTTGTTGTTATTTGTTTCTATTTCTTTTCCTTTTTCCATTTCCAAGTCAAATTCCCTTGCCGATAATTTGACTGGGTCCCATTAGTTGCCAGTGAAACACGACATGCTGATTGGTGTATTCAGGGTGAGATGATTGAGGCAAAGATTGGGGCCTGGCCCGAAATGTCATTTCTGAGTGGGCCTGATTGCATTGTGGTAAAGCAGGAATCTGTGATTTTTTACTAATGCAATAATCACACTGAGATTAGCTGGAAACCTCTGACAAAGATTCCCTGAATGCCAACATGTTTGTGTGTGTAGGAAAGAGACAGTGTGCCAAAGTGAATGTGGAATACTCTCCAAGGACACATTTTCATCCAAAGTTAATAAAACTAGCATCAGCTTTAAAAGTCTAACTGTTCAATTTAAATGGAAGAGGAACCTGCAGTTTTATGGGAGGAAAAAAGTGGCTTCAGTGGTGGTGACCTGCCTGCAGAGACATCCCAAACACTTAAACTGATACTTCGGAATTAGGGACAACACACCAGCTGACGTGATGCCATCATTCATTAGCTGAACAGAGTGACAAATTACACCTATTCCCCTCCCCCACTCTCATCTTTCAACTCTACGGCTCCATAGCCCATCTGGGGGATGGCAATAAGTTACTGTGAAGGCCCAGATTGACTGAGACATGGCTAAATGTTCTTATTTATTTGCAGTCAGACATTAAGCCGGGAGTGAAAGAAATGAATGGGAGCATCTGTCGATGTGTGGTGCCATGGTGGGGACTGGCCCGCAGCCCCCGAGCACTCTCTTTCTGCTACGCTTTCACTTTTGGCATGTGTGTGTGTGCGTGTGTGTGTTTGTGTTCGCAATATATCTATGTCTTCATCATCATAATAATGTCATCATCATCACAATGTAACTGTTTCAGCTGAAGTATCTTGTCGTATTTATACGGGCTGTTCTTGACCGACAGCCTTTAAAATTGAATATTTGAGCATCAAATAGAAGGAAATTACGTTATATATCTTCAAACGATATGAGAATGAATGTCTTGTATATTCTTTCTATATCATGTGATGTTGAAAAAACAGTGGCCGAAATGGGTTACGGCAATATATACATCATTTGGACAATGCTTTCCTTGCATGTGGGAGTTGGAGTGAACAGCACATCATTCAGAAACTTTCTGCAGAAAAAATATAGGCTAGGCCAGTATTTATTTATTTCTTCTCATCATTTCACTTGAAACTGTTATGTTCATTTCCACTAAAGCTCTTATTAAAATGAGAAGATACTCAAGTAAATAATTCACACAGGATTATACAAAGATAGGCTTATGTTGTTATTCTAAAAAGAATATTTAGTTATTGAATTACCAGAAAACATGCTTTATCATGATATTTATAGTTATAGAGATAGGCAATGACCTATATCGGGATAATAGATTTGGCCATATTCATACTCAGCACTACATCCAGCCATATTTCTGCTACACCAGCATGCTGTTCATCTCCGCAGCAGGTCTACCTCTCCTGCCATCATAAGTGTGACGCTTCAGGTGTTACTTTTGGCAGACCCCTTGGAAAGAGGACGACGCACGTCGCTGTCACCACAGTATTTATATTTTAGACGAGGATACAGGAAAAGGACCGGTGGCAAAGCTGGAAAGGTTTTTCATGGTTTGTTTGACCAGTGTGTGACCTTGTGACTTTTACTGCATAAACCTGCAGGCTGTGTAGTGTCCTGAAATATGACTAACCAAGTTGATGTACACGAGAACACTGTTCTCAACTGTTAGTGACACTTCCTCTACTCTCATCCCACTATGACATCTGAAGAGTTACCGAAAAACATCGAAAGGGAGCAGGCAATGAAAGAACCCCGCTATGCACTCTGCACGTGTACCTGCATGGAAATAGTTCCCAATCTATAAAAAGCAAACATAGCAGAGCATATCCTCAAATCAAGACTCAGAACACAGATCTTGAACCTGCTTTCACTCCAAACCAGTCGCCAGAAAAAATGTTTCAGACATTTCTGAACCAAAAGTACATTTTCATAAATACACACAACATATCAGCCTTGTTTTAATGCTTGCAGAAACGCCGTGTGCTTGACGCTGTGAAACGATGGGTTGGGTTTTGCCAACAAAACTACTTGGTTGGGGTTAGAAATAAGATAATGGTTTGTGTTAAAATAATAACGTGACAACAAAACGACCAACTGTACCCGTGAATGACACATCCATCACTCTCCAATCCTAAATGTTGACCAAACATGTAGATGCTGACTTCATTGTTTTATGCCTCCAAGTATTCACTGTATTTAACCTCTCTCTGGCCAAACTGAGATTGTATATATATATACAGTATACAATATTTATTTTTACATTCTGTTTTCCATTGGTTAAAATCAGGAAGTTTGCAGCAGAACAGGGACAAGAGGGACATTTAATAGGTGGGAAGGGACTATTCAAGTGGCTGCAGTTGATGCGAAGCATCAATCTTTTATATGCTTTGAGGCCACTTCAAATCAATTTCACCCCAGCCGCTTCCAGGCTAATCATGTGGCAGAGGGCAGGCAATGTGCCAAGCCCGTCTGGAGTGAGGAACCCAGACAGAAAGACAGACATGGAGGCAAACAGACACCCAGTCACACAGACAGATAAGCAGATAGACAGACAAACATCCCAAACCTGCACTGGGTCAGATATGGAAGAAGTTGATGTGGAATGACGAGCAGTCAACCATTCTTCCCTTAACAATATTTGCACTCTGTTTTGGTTTATCCATTTATTCTATGTATGCTGGTGTATTCGCAATATTGAAAAAATTCCGTTCCAAAGCCAAGAGGAGGCTCCGATGAACATATCAGGCAAATAGTTTTGAATGTTGTGAACCATACAATCTGCTTTTTTATCACCATAAAAAAAGGGCAGATGAAATATTACAGTTACCTTCATGAATTCATGAGACAGTTCAGAAAATTGTTATGAAAGCAAAGCATTCACACACTGAGGTGGAATGGTTCACAATGTGTATTCCAAATAGCTCGTAGCTCATACAGTAAGTTGTGCATGCGTATGCAGGGGTTACTCACAAGGCTGTGGAGCCCACTGTGAATTAACACTGGCCATGCTGTGCTGTTGAGTTAGCGGTGCATATGTACACGGAGCACGCTGGCTTTGTTTATTCTATTGACTTATTTGTTCTGTCCATCGACTGTGTTGCCTGTAGCCATGGCTTGCTTTTCTCCCCTTAAATCACCACCTCCTAATTATCTGTCACATTTTCTGCTATCCCATGCCAAAGACACACAATGGCCAATAATGACCCCGTAGACAGCATCTATCAGGCACTCCGCCATTGATTCCTCTCTCTCCTTTTCTCACAGTTTCCCCCTCCT
>NW_022280031.1:11516976-11563367 GCF_004355925.1 Anarrhichthys ocellatus
CCCCCCCCCCCCCCCCCCCCCACCTTGCCTCTCACTTTGTTTCTCTGTCACTGCGTGGCCGGCGTCTACCGCGCCACAAACCTAATGCCAGGTGCTTGAAGCTGAGATGCATCAGCCTAATGTATTGTTTTATGGAAATGCCGCTCATCTTTCTTTCCTCGGTTCTCGATCAATAAAAATATGTCAACACCATTTTTTAAATGTGGTCAGGAATTGTGCAAACACACCCAAATACATATTCGGGCTGAATGTGGCAGTATAAGTTTGAGTCAGAAGTTGCCACATTAAAGTCTAGAAAAGTGCCTCAAGTAGAAGCTGTTTAACTGCTGTCGCTGGCTGACTGAACAGACAGCAGGGAGTCAAAGTGGGTGACGGGCCAATGTTTGGCCAGAATGGACTCCTTTATGACAGTAATGTATTTGGAGTGTTAGCTGCCTCGGGGCTGGAGAGAAACTCGTTCCCCTCCCACAGTTTCTGCTGGCATCTGTCCCTCTTGTATGCCTCACCCAGAGCAACCGCCCTTTACCGCCCCCCCCTCCCCTCTCGGTTTCACCCGCCCCCAAAAGCTTTGCCCTGCCGAGAGCGCAGGAGCTCAGGTCATTACAGCGAACTGTCACACGGCCCAGGATGCTAGCGTCACTGTCCCTGTGTCCTGACGAGCCAGGCTTGTTCCCGGTCCAAACATAGCATCCGTCTTCTCACCCGCCCCTCTGACACAGCAAGCACCAGTCTGAGAGAAGTCAGCTTATTTACCTAGTGAACGGTAGCAGCAAACTACCAGAGACAGCAAAGACTTGGGATCTTTTGAGGCAGAAAGGGTTCAGTGTATGTTTCCAACATGAAAAACTGAATAAAGATGATTTCAAAAACATATTATTTTTAATCAGCATTTAAAAGTGACATTTAAAAAAAACAGCATATCTCTTTAAATAATTGATTACTATGGAACTATTTTCATATTTCTTAAGGAGAAAGTACTTTAAAGAACTTTATGCTGGAGGCAGACATATTATCTACTTGTATAGATAGAGGTGGACTTTGAACTCTCTGGTGGTCTAAAAAAATAAATAATAATAATAATATTTTATATATGTATACGTATATATATTGTATATTTGAAGTGGTTGAATGTGCCATTATCATTGTTACATACACAGCAGTGGTACTCCAAATAATGAGGAAGCAAAGCTAACAAAATGTCAAGAAAATTAAACGCTAAGTGAGATATTTGTCTTTTGTTTTTCTTTTTGAATTTATCGAGAACTTTCTCCCGACCACGCTATTTGTTTGGGCGATTTTGAGTTATGGTCGGCTGTTGATCGGAAAAGGACAAAAAAAAAAAACACTGCAGGGAGCTAATGTCTGACAGCCCGAAACAGGAAGAGAGAAGTGTTGTTTTATTACTAGAGGGGTAATAACGGCGCAGATAGCATCTATCAGCAGGGTGCTGAGGAGAGGCAGAAGATAAACTGTGGAGCACCTGAGCACAGATGATGCTTGACACGTCAGAGGAAAAGAAGCTAGGACCGCTGACAGAGTTAGTGACGTGCCCCCCATCACATCAGCAGCAGATGCACCGAAGGGAGATCAAAAAATATCAAACACACTAAACTGAACAATAACTGTGTATGTGTGTGTGTGTGTCTGTGTGTGTGTATACAGTATGCATGGGCAGATATAAAGCCTGCGGCACTGAATCACTGCTGTTCACAAATGTGAAATGCTTTTGACAATAATGGAGCGTTTTCTGAATTTTACAGAGAGAGTATATGTGACCAGCTTTGTGTGCAAGTTATATACAGAATGTGTGTGTGCGTGTGTGTGTGTGTGTGTGTGTGTGTGTGTGTGTGTGTGTGTGAATGCACCTAGTCAGCTCCCCAGGGCCCTCTCTCTGGGTGAGTCAGTCTAGTTGCTGTAATCACTCTGCTCACCCTCCACTCCAAACTTGATTTGGCCAGATTGTTTCGTTTTCTTTCCCCCGGCTCCTGCCCCCAATTCTTCCCGTCTCCCTCCCTCTGTCTCTCCTTCTTCTTCTGTCCTCTTTTTCTCCATCCCTCCTTTCAACATCCCTCGCTCTGCATTCCTCCCTCCTCTCTTCCCTCCCGTCCACAATCTTTTTTTTAATCCCCTCTCCCTTATTTTCTCCCTTCCCCTCTGCGGTAATGGCAGCTGATTGATGGAGTTTGTTTAGCTTTAATTACACTGCAGGTGAGTGGCCAGGCCTGTTCACGCCAGTGAAGCAGAAAACTCAACTTGGTTAGGTTAGAGATTGGATTTCCCAAAGTGAAAACACTGTACAGGGGAAAGGTCTTCAGACTATTGTATTTTGTTACTGTTTTGTTGTTTCTTGTCTCTCCCTGACTGTCTTCTTCATCGTATGAGCTCATTAGACATTATACTTATCAACTAAACACTTACGATTCCCAAGCTAATCTATATATCTTTTTCTTTTAACTTCCTAATTTGCGTAGTATTTAATTTTTCATCACATTTCCACATCATCACAAAACTTTGTGTGCCATCATGAGTTGTTGTGTACCTACATTTCTGCCCTGAAATCAGAAACACAGGTAATGTTTGCTGTGGCGGAACTTGCTGGAGACACAAAAACAAACTTCTAAATCCCGGAAGCTCTTCTGCTGAGTTCACTCTCTTGGACTCCGCTATAAATTTTTCATCTGCCTCACATTTAAATGCTCATTAAATTTAAATCTTTAAAACAATTATGACAGAGTGTGTGCAGGGTTAAAGGAATGGGCAGTACTTACCAATCATGTCATACACAAATGGAGCATCAATTTAGCTCAGACAGAACTTTGAAGTCACGGATGCATTATTGATCAACAGCTCACACTTACTTCTACAGCTGATTGGTAATAACGTATCAGCTGATTTGCTTTAGGATGACTAGAGACAATCAGTCACATTTGTTGAGGCTTATGCTATTATGCCATCTATCTGTATGCCATGAATTGTATATGTGCACTATGTCCTGGGGGCTTTAGTGCTCCAGGCAGAATCCTTCAGGGAGCTCCCTCGAGAGCAGAACCTTCTCCATCAAGTGTAACTATAAACCCATTCACAATAAATATTATAACTCTTTGACAGTAAGTGCTTTCCCTTCCAGGTAATTAAATCTCGATATCCATCGTTCAGCAGAAGGAATACTTTGTGTGTCCGTACTCTCTGATTTTAAGGATATGATGTGTGTTTCCAGAGTGCTGCACAAATAATTTACCACGCAAACAACATTGAGTGGTAGTTCTGACATGGTCAGGCAAAGTAGGTGCACCTTTGTGAGTGGCCAACATTAATCAGATCATCACAGATATACAAAATATAGAGAATAAAGAGATCTGTTTAGCTGCTGGGTGTCAGCGCTGTAATTTCCACAACAGTGCCTCTCAGCGTCTGACACCGACGCAAACTTTATCTTCTGTATGAGATAAAGAGCAATAAAAGGTCGTAGGGTGTTCTGTTCCTGTGAACACTAGGTTTATTTTGACAATATGCATGTAATGAGTGTAAACTGACATGCTGTCCATGCCACAGCCCAAACATATGCTGGAGGGGTTCCTTGAGCATCATAGTTTGAAGAGTAGGAGTATAGTAGGACCAAGCTGCTGTATTTGACTAGTTGGGAGTGAGACCATATTGATAAGTTACTTGAGACGATGACCTAAATGTATTTATGAAGAAAAATACAGTTGGTCTGTGTTTCTTTTGGAAAGCATATACAGCACAGATGCTGGCCAAGATAATGGTGCACTTTATTCACCTAAAGTACCACCTTCACCCTTTAACTGCACTTAAGTCACTTCACTCACAGCAAAAAGCCACCCCAAGTCTAGACACTTCTTGTGTTCCTTAAAGCTCCCTCTTAAAGGAAATATCTGGCCCTGTTGATTGTTACTTATTCTTCCAGCCATGCCCCAATCTCGCAGGACACAGAGCACTCACTAAACAATTTCCTGCTCCCTTCCTTTCAATGCTTGAGCATGTCAGGACCATGGACAGCGCCAATGGCTGGCAGTCTGAGGGGAAAAGATTATTCTAGCAATGCAGAGCCTCGCAGCTACAACTTATTAGCATTATTTGCATTCCTCATTTAAAATGCCTGTGAGCAGCTAACCTCCAGCTACAACTGATTGCAACTTGGGGAAGGAAAGGACGCATGCAAAAAAAAAAGCCTTTCCCATAATGTGACAATTGTATCGTTAGAAATGCAACACATTGGGCCACTTCTGCTGCCACTAACACTTACCACCCATTCCACGCCACTAATTATTGTTTGCCACAATGGACCAATATGTAGTTGACGTTCACACTGCATGAGCAGTGATTGGCTTGATTTACTTGAGGCTGATCATTGCTAAAGTAATTATCATTCTATATGCATTGCTGTGTTGCATTTAAAGTGTTCATATTATTGAGTAAATGCTAAAGTAAGCACCCATTACCATGCTCGGTCTCATTATCTAACCAAAAAGGCAGAATCTAAAGTTGAAAATGATAAGAGAACAGACACAAATACAGAGACTCAGTGAAAGGGAAAGATAGAGAGACTTTGGGGAGCGGTGTGAGGGGAATATATGATAGTTTAGTCTGTAGAGAGGAATTCTGAGCTGTACCTGAATCGCATATGGGAGAAATGCTCCATATATTCAGCAGGGATTCAACCCTATCATCTCCCCACTGACCCCACTGCTCCTTCACCTTATATACTCCACAGCTATCCAGCATGCAAATGAATGCATTCAAAAGTTATATCGCATTAATGCTCAATGTTTCCACCAATTAACAAACCTTGGATTATGGCCTTGAACATATACATATTTCTACAAATGTGGGTGGAATTGAAAACAGAATCCCTTTGAGGCATTTGTTTGCAGACCTGATGAGTGGCCAGTGCTTGGATGTAGCAGGCACATAGGTCTAGACAAAGAATCATAAAAGCATGACTTTCCAGAACCGGGCAAGCCAGTATGTACTATTAGATTTGAACCTGTCACGTTGATGAAAGTGTTAATTGAATTCAAGATGAAAAGAGTTTGTTTGGCAATTAAAAATCATGGAAATCATTTTTTGGTTCTCTTGAAATGTCATCCGAAGAGAAAATCAGTAGCTTACATATTGATGTGTCCTATGTTCAAGTGGAAAGCAAAAGGGAAGAGAAAATAAGAAAACAATGTAAAGTAAATAAGCATAAAGAGGATTCCATATCTGCTTGTGGGATTAGAAAAGGGACATTATACTGTTAAATGGCATGGATCGAGAGCCGAATGCCAGTATTCCTCCATTTACTGTACTTTTCTATACTGGTCATTCATTTATCCCTGCTCACCTCTCTTCCCTTCTTCTCTTCCCTGACAGTCCAATCCTCGAGAGGTGGTCCTCTCTCTCAGTTCCATCTCATTCTCTCTATTTCATCCTGTCTCTCCTCACTCACTCTATATCACTTTATTCTCCTACATCTCCAGCAACTTTCAGCAAAATGGACCGTTCAAAATTAAGCAACCTGGGAGTCTTTCTTGTCTTGCTGTGGACATGTGCACATGTCTGAATGATCCAGCTCACTGTGTATAACATCTCCTACGCACTTCCTGTAGAGTAAGTATGGTGCCCGCGTGCTGAAAGGCATAATGAGCAAACATGCTGTGGTTTAGAAAAACATCTTAGGATGACTTCTGACCATTTGCTGAAATCATTCTGCACATGAAACAAAGTGAGTTTTTAAAGTCCGGTTTGGACATACAATGTAATGTTTTGCTAATGGTTTGTTTTGCATTAGATTGAACTGTGTATATGCCTCAATGGTTAGACTATGTTGCATCTGTAAATCTGTCATGGTGGCAGTTGCTCCATGATTTCCTACACCTTACGCACATGAGGTTTGGGGTCAGAACTTTGTTTTTATAGAGCCGAATGGTGGAGTGTGAGTTTTTAAACCTTGTCAGGTATCTTGCTCCCTTTGGTACTTAGATATGTACTCCACTACCATTACCCAAACCCCACAGCAACCAGGGAGAGCTTCTGATTGCTGTCATCGGCACTGAACAATCATTGACTTCTCCCTTGTCGGGCTCAAGCACCAGCCATATACTGATACACCCATAACTTTCTATTAAGTTTGTGATGGCTGACGGTGCTGTGCTCCACTTACATGTTATCAGCCCTTCGCCTGCATTCATTATTCTCTCCTCCGATCTGATGATAGTGGACATGTTTGAGCATAGCATCTCCTTGGCTCCACCCTTATTGTTTACACCTCTCCAACTCTATTAGTAAGGATTGGAAGGAGAGCAACACGAGTAAGTGATTTCACACCGCCCCGGTAATTATATCTGCTCAGATGTGATAACCTTCACGTACATACAGTATACTGTGCTTAATAGTAATATTCAGTGGTGACCTGGGGTTAGACGAAAAGAGAACACCAATGCCATCTTCATATCTTATCACTCATTCTTTCACCGTTTACTGGAATAAATGGAGTATATGATCAATGCAGCTGAGGAGTCCACAGTTAGAATTAATGAGCACTGCCCGGCTCTTGTAATTTGTCTGCTGTGCTATTGAGTCGTCTTATTTCAATGTCTAATTTGTTATTGCTCCAAACGTCTCTTTCCCTGGGGCGATTTGAAGCATCTCGTTGTGAGCCATCGCCAGTTGGCCGATAAACACCTCGGTGAATGTCTTGGGCATTTTGTGGAAATGTAGTGCGTGGTGTGATTTTTCATCTAAATGACAGTAAGATGATTCCCTTCCCCGCTCTTTGACTGATGGATTGTTCTTCATTATTCATGAAACTGTAACAACACAGAATGTGAGTCTAAATAACAACTATGGGGTGATATACAATGGAGGCCATATTGTTAGGTGTGCAAATCAAAAATAATTTAATGTTCTGAGGGTTGTGGTCAAGAAATATTATTTAGGAGAAGTTTAAAAAATATATCATCAGTCAGTGATTCTGAATCTAAGACTATATGAAAATATACTGCAGATATTAGGCCCTGTCCTATTGCATCACCGGTAAAATTAAGGCTACGGATGATGACATCATCAACTTTACAGGAGTATTAAACGGTGCAATCTATTACACTTTAATTGTCAAAACTAAATCAGCAAATCATACTCATTTGAAAATAAGCAAGTTGCACATTTTAATATTACACAGCTGTGACAGTCCCAACACTGCCATGGAGCTGGATATTGCTCCTCTGGATAGAGGCATTATTGGTAAATGTATCATCATTACACCACCTCAGTCAACATCTTTTGTAATTTCATAAGCAGCCAGGTATCACAATTCCCAAGCATAACTAAAGCCATGACAGCAATATTACCCATAAATCATCTGGGGCAGACATCTTTGTGAGGCAAACAATGTGAAAGGATGAGAGGGATACTCGAGCACAACTGAAACACAGACTGCTCTGGTGTGGAGCTCTGAGGGTTTATCAAACATTGATAAAGCCAAACAAACCCTGGCTGTTTGTTGTTGCCATTAAGGGGCTGAGAGGCACTCTGATTGGAATGTGCTAACAGCACGACTCCTGGAAATACAGTATATCGGCAAGGTGAAATGAGTCTGATTCTTTATTTAAAATGGACGCAGGCATCACAGAATTCTTACTGGACTTTACAGAAGCATGTGCACACACATGCGCACTAACGTCAGAAACTAATCATCTGTCTCCTCAGTCAAAAGCAGAGTACAGACCAACGTGAGGGCGTAGTAATAAAGTGGAGTGCAGACATTCATACAGACAAATGAACAGTGGTGGATTCTGCATGGAGCAGTAATCACAGAGGGGCTCCTCAACTGGAGACCCGGGCTCACTGAAATACACATAAACAAAGCCCTTTTTGATCTTCAGAGGAGCAAAAATATTGATTGGAGCTCTATGTGGTCAGTTAGGTTCTGCATTCAGAAATAAAAGGGCAGCGGGGTGGGCCGGGGAGGGAGGCAGCCGAGGCGAAAAAGAACCCCAGGCTAGTGTGTCTGTGTCGAAGGCATCATGGGCTGATGCACCAACAGGTGGCCGCCATGCTTCGGGGTACAGACTCACCTGGTGGATGCTGCGCAACAACCCCCACCAAGACAAATGAAGTGTTTGATCTCCAGCTAGAGGCTGGGGGGAATTCAGCGGCTCAGAGCAAACACAAATTCAGTACTGCTAATAAAGTTGAGATTTTATTATTCAAGTGCAGTCTGCTAACGGGCTGATTTAACAGTAAACACTTTTTTTGTAATAGTTTCTTGACTACTGAATAGTTGCATATCAAAAGTAACTTTTCTCCGAGACCTGAGTATCTTCAGAACAAAACGTTGCACATCCCTGTCTCCTGTGAATTATGTATTTACACAACTAATTTGTATCGCTAAACATGTTGTTGGGAAAAATGTATTTGTTGCCTGCAATATGTTTCGTGGCAACATATCTCCAAGTGAGAGAAGTGCTATTGATGGTCAGGGTGGATGGAAGGCTTACAGAGCTCAGGACTCGGACACTGTAGACGTGCATGTTTGTAACGGTTAGGGAAATATCAGGTTTCTTAAATATTAATAAAGTAAACACGCTATGTCTGGTGCTTCAAGACACCGTGGAATGTTCTGTTAAAGACCAGATTGAACCAAGACAATAATCTTTTCCTAACTTAACCTAACTAATTCTTCAAACAGAAATCTAAAAAATGTTATGACGCTACAAGGTTTTATAATTATGTCCCTGTTGCGACTGACTGTAGTAGTATATCAATTTCACTAGGGCAGGGTGCGCCTTCCAAGAATTCTGTATCTTCGAAGTCTGCAGAATCGTACAAATGGAGATAAACATGAACACTTTTGAAAATTCTGCACTAGGTCGTACTTGCACACAGTGATGCCACAGTAGTGTAGACGTTGTGCGAAGAATAAAAAAAGGGTACTTGAGAGGAAAGTTTAAACCCTGCCAAGTGTGACAGTTGGAAGGGTTTAAACTTTCCTCTCAAGGCCTAACCGGTCACTTGCTGTGTATAGTGGATGTGATTGTCTGATTGTCTGTTTTGGAAAGTTGCAAAAAAATTGTCACATGCAACCAACCATTCCACAAATGAAAAGGGGGTTTCAGAACCTATTAGACAATCCAGCAAGCACTTTGTCTGAACCATACTGAGGTCTTAACCCTTCGGTTTCCCATTGTGACCCCTGAGCAGTGTTTCCAATGTAGACAGGGCATGGAAGACGACGTACATAAACAGCTAAGTGAAATTTGTCCTCCTATTGTCTAGAGCCGAGGCTATGAAAAGATAATTGGTGGTTAATGTTGTTTGCAGAATCCCCCCATAATTCAATCCCATCACCTTTGATATCTCTTTTAGCACATGTTTATGATCAATTGTGGATAACAACATTTGTATTTATTATTATTCTGTGGTGCATAAAGGTGCAAAAGGCAGCTTTAATTCCAATTGCAGTAAGTAATTTTCATTAAATGTCAATTTGTTATTAATTCAGAGCAACGCTGAAATCAAATAGTGTTCATTAATCACTGTGCCGTCCGGCGGGCTGCTAATTAAAATGTTGGGGGCGAGCTCGTTATTCACTGGCAGACCTGATTGTTAATGTCGACTCATTGTCCTCCTCCAGCACGCTATCATTTATTTTCTTTGGTTTTCTTGTAAACTCTTGTTAATTATTAAATTGCTTTTTTGGACCCCTTGTGACACTTTTCAGATAGTCATCAAAGTGCTGCCACTGAGAGGAAGTTGTCCTCTGGTCTGGGACAGTGTATCGCAGACAGCCAGGCACCTGTATTTGTTGTTCTTTGAGGATTTTGATTAAACTGACAAATGTCTTCTTTTAAAATCTTGTATTATATGTCTATCATAGACCATTACAAATATTAAGCATGTAAGAAATAAATGAAGTAATGGATTTTGAATGCAACTAAAAAATAATAAGCTATTTTACAGGATCTGCTGTAAAGTCACTGTATAACGTTACTAATTTTGTTGATTTTCCAAATCAGCACCACTCTCAGGAATCCAGCTAAAATTTACATTTGTTTCTTATTCTCTTTAACATTAGGGAGAGTCACATGGCATCTTTCCACAGACTTTTACAAACAGGGTATTTTCAATGACATTGCCCTTTGAAAATCTGACAAAAAAGTATCCAAAACTTGTCTGAAATAGCCTGAAGAAATGCCACAGTCTTTGTGTGCTAAACTACAGCACTGTTGAATTTCCCATGGATAAAATATGGCCATGGTGCAGGGTTATTATAGTGTGTAGTTCAACATGATTGAATAATTAGCACTAGGCGTTCAAACAGAGGTCTACTCCCACAGCAGTGTGCACAGAGGACCAAGGTCGGTGTCTTCGACTAACACACCTCAGCCAGGGATATAACCTGTTTTCCTACCCCTCAATTATGCATGTTATCCACCAGCAGCCATATGTCTCTGTCAATACCTTTTCCTAGCATTCAGTGGCGGTGTGTGTGGGATTCGTGTGCGTTAAATAATGCAGTACCGAAAGGTCAGGAGGGAGACGAGGAGAGGGTCAATGCTTTGGCGAGTTGCACATGGGGGTGGTTGAAGCCGAGGCTCTGAGAAGCTGTCGTTAATTTCAGGTCAGTTCCAATAATGAAATGCATACGGTAAATGTCAAACAGCACCCGTCGACAAGTAATCCACCTCAGCTTGGAAATAATGAATGGCTTTCTTTAAGACCCCAACTAACTCCTAAGCACGGAGAAATCAGCATGCGGTTGAATTATTTTTAGGCACAACCTGCCGTTTCTGTGTCTTACTTCTCATTTTGTGGTTTCAAGTTGAACATGAACATGAACATGGCCAGACTACATTTAAATACGCATACAGTACAACTAGGACAGGAAGCTGACTTTCGGGTCGGAATTTAGTTTATTTCAAAATTGTTTCAAAAAACAATTACAGGACAACAAATGATCTTGGATATGCTGGCGCTAAAAAGGTCTAAAAGTTATATAATGTGAGTACATGCATATGAACAATGTTACATTTCTCTCCATGTTGCCAGCACCCAGAGCTCCCTGCTCATTTACCAGCAGACTTAAAGTTTTGACGGCTCTTTGGTTGTTGTTCAATCTACAGATTGTACTTCCGCATTTTCTGAATGCCTGCCAACTACAACAGTGTAAGGCTGGAATTGGACATTTGGGCCTACTTATACGAGCCAGAGTGCTGAGGTGCATTTTGCTTTTTTGTCAGCTTTTTTGGAGCAAAGCGGAACACCACAGCCCTTTTGTTCTGGTCATGTAGGACAAGTATTTTATACACAAAATAAGCAAACACAGAGAAAGTGAGAGGCGACTGACGAGCTGAAGACCAAGTGGAGTCTATTCGACCATCCTGGAAAAGGTGATTATGGGAAAAAAAAGTTTTTACTATTTGCCAACCTCCATTAAACTTGCTGCAAAAAACAACAACATTATATTGTATGGGTTTGATTAGATATCAGCAGGATTTGAATTACTTTCAGTGTTTTCCCATTTTGCTCTGGCTTTCTCTTGCTTCAATGTACCTTAAACAAATAATTCAATACTTTGGTAAATTTGGTTATTTACTTGCTTGTCGATAGTTAGGCAAGAAGATTGACGCCACTCTCATGTCTGTAAGTTTAGTATGGAGCCAGACCCCGGAGTCAATTAGCAGCATAAAGGATGCAGGGTGAAACACCTAGTCTGGCTATGTCCAATTCAAAAATTGTTTCTGTTCAGAAACCTGCCTACCAATGCCTCTGTGTCACTCCTAGTAAAACCTCAACTTGTCACTTTCAATACATTTGTTTTTGTTGACCACCTGTTAAATGTTGAGGCAGATTTTTGTACTTAGGAGAGAGTCAGTCTGTTTCCCCCTGCCTCCAGTCTTTATGCTGAGCTAAGCTAACTGTCTCATGCCTCAAGCTTCACCTCATCGTCCCTTCAAACTACTGGCAAGAAAGCAAATAAGCATATTTCTAAGTATTCCTTCAACACCTTAAAAAAAACATTTAACCTGTTGTGCTCTGTGCTAATCAACAACTTCCATTTGAGAGCATCTGCAGAACTTGCCTGAAGAAATTAAAAAAGCAGATGCTTCTTTATGACCTGAAATCTTTTATTAACCTGAAATTAGAGCATCAAACTCTGTACTTTTGATTTTCCTCTTTGCTCCTATGAAATTCAAATGAGTTCTACTTACAGTAGCCTGGCTTATTTTGTACGAACACAGCAACTCTTTGTATCTAAAAGTTAAAAGAACAGACACTTTGAAATGCTGTTACGGCTCTTCGTTGTGGTGAATGAAAACACTTCGCCTCTTATCAACAACAATATGCAGGGCACACCTCTCTTAGTTTCATTGCCATAAATTATTGAAGTGATTGTTGGGAAAGATAATAACAACACGGCTACCTTTAGTGGAAGACGAAAGCTGTAATGAAAGGGGAAAAGAACTCAAGGTGAGCGTGACTCACAGACTACATTATCTTTTGGTTGCTCTGTTCCAATGTCAGCGCCAAAGACAGATTCTCCTTTCATCTGTGCCCTTGTTCTGTTTTCTCGTGTGTGCGTATGTGTGAGAGCATAAAATATGCTGGAATTTGTGAGTACGCTGTATGTGTGCGCAAAAGTGAAAGAAATCACTGGAGAAGCATCAGTTAGTTTGAGAGGCGTTGGGAGGGCGGGCAGCCGAGGGAGGGTGGAAATGACTAACGGCCTTTTGTGTAATTAATGAGGACAGCGTTGATTTCCGCCGATAATTTAGCATGGTTGCCAGCGCTTGACTTCTGATCCCCATTTACCCTGGCTCTGTCTCTGTTTAGATCAGCCTAGTGTGGGAGGACTGTGTTAACCTTGGAGAATACACACACATCACAGGCAGACGCACAGAAAACACACATAGCCTATCCACTTCCACACACAGGACCCCCCCTGAAGCCACCCACATATACACACACAAACATTTATACCTCCTTCCTCTGTTTTACTCCTTCTCTTTTTTTCATACACATGGATCAAGCATGCACTCACATGCAAAACAAGGGAAAAGGCATTTGAAAGCACACACACACACACACACACACACACACACACACACACACACACACACAAACACCCAAAAGCACCTGAGGCAATGGAATAAATGCATCTTTAATGATAGCAGATAAGGACTTCCAACCAGGCCTGTAGTCATAGCTCAGTGATTTGGCCAGCAGGGAAAGGGATTGTGAGAATGAAAAACAAGTCAGTGGAAACTTCTGGGCCTCCAGGAGTCAGCAACCAAAAACCCACAGTCAGTCAGTCGGACGGAGAGGAAAAGCTCCGAGCTACTCTTTCAATATGCTTTCAGATGCTAAACAGAAAGTCTATTAAAACAACAGAACTACGCCTGTTGTGGTTTTCAACATGCTAGTCAGAATCAACACACACTTCACAGCTGAATTGTATTTAAATGACTTGTGTTTTTTAAGTGGACATCTTGGTAATGCTAGTGTGATCGTCTGCTTTATTGCACCTGTTAATGAAATTGCTAATCACTTTCTGCTGTGACACGCCAGCAGATGTGTGAATATGCATGTGCGCGGGTGCTGAGATGATGGGAGCAGCATTGATCAAAATACATCCGTCTGCGTTATTGTTTTGGAGGCTTATTGTCTATTAGCGACATATGTTGGCTTAAGGCTCACCATGTTCAGGGTCCTGTAAACCCCTGATTGACATGCAAGTGCCGGCATTTTTATTCATTCACTTCTATCCAAACATCAATGGCACTCGGCTGCATTGCAAGCCAGAGCTTAAACAAATGGCACGATTCTCCCCCAGGCCTCACAGCTGACATTTCCTGGATTTATTATGCATGTGGATGGGCTGCAGGGAATTCAGGTGCGACTAGATAATGCTTGTGCTATAATAGTAGGTTTGTACGTCTTACAACAACACAAATGCCCATATGGCACAGGGGAACTTAGATGTGTTGGTGTTCAATATTTAAGGCCTCCCCATGACAGAAATGCATGCGTGCCCTTACATATTTTAAATTCTTAATTTCACTGTTGCTTATTCTTAAATCTGTTCTAACTTTATGCTTTTTTAAAAAGAATAAAACATACTGCTTTTACTGAAATGTATGCATGAATCCAAGCTTAAAGTTCAGTTATATTCAAAAGATAACAGTAAATTCACATTCACAGTAGTCTTGTATGGCTTTAAAGGCTCAATTAATCTATCGTCATTCTTGACTGATGTTATAGCTTCTATAGGAAGCTGAAGTGCAGGTGTGTGTGTGTGTGTGTGTGTGTGTCTGTGTGTGTGTGTGTGTTTGTTCTTTCAGCCTGAGTCACTAAGCCCACCTGTCAGTGCATCCATCACTGAGGCTGACTAGTTCTGCGTAATTAAACCTCATGCACACTAGTGTTGCGTGAGAGACCCCCAACTGCCATCCATTATTCATGGTGTAGGTATGTTTTTAGGGGCTTTAGCGATGAGCGCAAAACTCGTTACCAAAGACCCCAGTGTTTTAAAGCAGGGCTCCAACCTTGGCATCAACGTCAGAGGATGTAAAATTAAAAAAAGAAATCACTCTGCTGGGCAGTGCCACGCTGCCCCCACTCACACACCCGCCTCTGCCTATTCCCAGCCTGCAATGCCACAAATGATAAGCCTCTTATTCATATGTAAAACAGGGGTAGCGGGGTTCCGCCAAATGATCCTACTCTTGGACTTCTGACGAGGGAGAACTCATTAATCAGAGACAAGCCAATGTTGCTGTTATAGGTGGATGCGGCTGAATATATATTCAGCCAGAGGTTAAATATGCCTTCACTAGTCTGAAATGTTGTTTTTTCTTAAATACAGGCAAGTTATACCAATGTTGAATGTCAGGCTGAACTTCACTGCAACACATTAAAGTTATTGTACCAACTTCATGTATCTTTAACAAAGGTGAAGCATCTTTATCATCATCTTTACATCCTGTTTCCAGGATAGGACAGAAACAGTATGTATCTTTAATACACTGTTGCCAACATCCAAGAGATAAGAAAACAAAGGCATTCTACCGGAGCATGGTTTAAATTTATATTCACGTCGCCTACATTTATAACACAAAAATATGTCTACCATCACCTACTCCATCAAACCTGTGATTATAAATCACTCCACACAAATGATATGGCACTTTAAGAGGAAGAGGTGGTAAAAAGAGATGGATCATCACCAAAAACGGGAACAGGACAAAAAAGAAATCCTGTCAAGGGTATTATGGAAGTGTCTGAGAAGGAAGGCCATAGATCAAAGCGTGGGACGGCCATTTGTTCCTGAGGAATAATAGCTGTGATGTGTGTCGGACCCGCTGACCCGCTAGAACAATAAAGCAGAGTTGCGGCTGCCTAAGAGCAATGACCTTGTACGGTTGAAACCTGCCCGAAACAGGGAAAAAAAGAGAGATGGATGGGAAGAGAGACGCATGAGCAGGGAGAAACAATTACAATCTATATAAAGGCTGATTCCTGTCCGACACTGCCACTCACTCTGCTGGGAGAAGATTGTTGTCGGCTTTCTGTTAACAGTAGAGTGAGAAAAGGGAGGGTTTTTATAAGGGATGAAGGTTGCAGAGGTGCACTTCAAGACAGTCCACTGCTATTCCTCAAATATAACATTCTACCACAAGCAAACAAGCTGGTGCCTTTAAGAGTCATCATGTCAATGTGCCATGATGATTCTCACTCCTTTATCCGTACTTATTCTATTCATGTCAAACTCTCATAAAGATGCCCAACATGAAGCTCTGAAGGCTATGTCTAAAAACAAGTTATGTATCCAATAGCCAAGACACAGAATGACTTTTGTCACATCTGAAAAGTGTGAGAGAAAAATATCCAGTGTGAGAGAAAAATGGCATGGTGCAAATCAAAGGACGGAGCCATTCAGCCACCTCGAAGATAGGTAACAAAAGGCTTTCCACGAGCTGTGCTTCTCAACAGATAAAAGTCTGTCTGGGAGACAGGGCGGCAGACTGGGTTTCATTGTGCTACCAGGGGAGGGTGCAGACAGTGGTGTGAAAGGAGCCATCAAGGTTGAATGGGTGAGAAAAAGGGATCTGTGGGAGCAAATGAAAAGCGCCTGGATCAAGCATGCCATTGGTCTCAATAGGATGAAATGACAGCGCCGTGTATGGAGGTAGTCTCGACATGTGACCACCAGCAACCGTGTAATCACAATGCCAGGGAGAGAAAAAGAAACATCTGTATTGGGCTCTATTTCAATCGCTCACAAAACTAATACTTGTGGCACAGGAAGTGACAGTGGGTTTTTCCCACTTACTATATCGCAAACAGTTTGACTAAAAATCATTATGAAAATGATTTCTTCATTTTGCTTTGTTTTGGACAACTTCAGCGCAACTACAGGACACTGTAGAAAGGTGTTGAGCCACTGATTAGATATCATATCGGCAATGTTTTAAGTCTTTTTTTTTTTACTTTTGAGCTGCGGAAAAATAATAACTCAACCTCTGTCTCAAAACTGTCTGCAAACCATCCCTCTGTTGTGGAGCAGTTTATTGGAGGGCTTAGTAAAAGTGGATGCTGAAACACGACTAACAAACTGTGATAGCTTCCTCCATTCTGGCTGTCCCATCAAAGGTCAGCACTCTCAAGATGGCCTGCCATTTGTGTGTCAAAGATATATGTTGCACCGGCAAGGGAATCCATTGATCTTAGCAATCCCATTGCGACTTATTTATTTATTTACCCTGAAAACCTGTCAAAGTCAGGACACTATTTTTCGAGCCTATTTGTTGTTGATTCAATATCGGCACCTGGCCTGGTGAGGTGCATGGACAACACTTTTCTCTTCTCAGTGATGATCTCAAATAGTACTCAAATGGACAAACTACCAGTGACTGATACATGATGACTGAGACTTTCACAATGGCTGTTTTTCAGATGCAGCAAGTCTAAATGACTTTAGCAGGTCCTAACTGCTCTGTAAGACTCAATCAGTCCATCATTCATAAGTCTCAGGACAAATCATCACCTCTGAGCATCTGTGAAAATTCACTAAATAAGAATAGGTCCTTCAAAAATCACAGCGAGTCAGCGAGGATCAAGACAAATTATGCTAATTTGAAGGATTTGTCCAGTGATGAAAATGACAACCAGGTCTGATTTTGTCTGAATGCCTCTTAATCATTTCAGTCTACATTTAAGCACTTAGGGTGACGGATTCATAAATCATGAGTGCATTTGTCATCAGTGCGGTTTGTTGCCTACATTTGAAACCACAAAACTCCGACCGGCGAGCTTCAATCGGTGAAGACGGCGTTTATTCACGCTTCTGGGGAGATGCTCTCTCCCCTTGCACGTCCCAACGTCTCCAGACACCAGGTGGTGTCACGGCGGTCTGCTGGCATGCAAATGTGTCCCCAACAATGCTTCAACTGTTACGATTCCCCCATTTGTCACAGGATATGTTCATTACCCACAGCTTTGGGCCCAAAATTAGTGTCGGAACAAGACATCCCGGCTGTGTGATGAATCCACCCGCTGCCTGCCTTGTCCTCCCGTTTCCTTCCTCCCCTTTCCTCCCTCCTTTGCTCCTCCGTGTCCTTCACTTCTCTATGCCTCTGTTCTTTATTTTTTCACAAAGAAATATTAGTCAACAAGGCTGTGCGCAGCAAGGGCCCAAACCTCGACTCTAGAGGACGTCACATTACCCTTCCAGATGGTGCGCTAATGTTGCAGTGGATATCAAGGTGTTCCAACTCATCATAATAAGAGGGATCCATTGGCGTCAACTGTCATTGAGTTATAACCTTGCAACAACACGTGGCGTCTTAGCCGAGGAGCGCTGGTGTAATGCTATGGTAACCTTGTCATGAGGACAACAAAGTGACAACAATGTTGATAGATGGAACGTAACTGTTTTCACGCATGTTGTGTGTAGTCAGTAACTGCGAGGAGAGGTCAGGCACAATAATTACGGGCCACCTCATCTGAGGAGCTATTATCATTCCCACGCTAGAGTTATTTGCATGACAGGATTGGGGTCAATTTATGTCTCGGTTGAGTCAGTTGAGAAAATGAACGCACATTTAGAGCTTTATTTAAGCAGATCTTCATCAGAGTAAAGGGAAGATTGCAGTGTTTGTGTATCATCTTACATATGTGTTGGTGTTGTGCTAAATGCCCTCAGACGTGTGTCATGGTTTCTGGCAGACTCGACCACTTCACCTTACGGTAACATAGACATACTGAAGGAGAGAAAGGACAAAGAGACAAACTGCACAAAATCTCTCCATAAAACAACAAAGTAACCTTCCCCTTTGCCTCCAAAAAAAGACACTGCAACATTTTATGCCATGCCACCCTTGTCATGTATTTATGATGAGCGTCGGGACAGTCTCCCCCCCCCCCCATAATGAATGCAAAGCCAGCAGGCAGACGTTAAGTCATGACAGAAGGACAGCGGCCCCGCCCTACAGTTGGAGAAGACAACGGCGTACTTCCCACTTTCACTTTTCCTCCCCCTCCTCCCCCACTGTGGTAATGGTTTCTCTGACCTCTGTCTCCCCATTACTGTACGCTTCACCCAACATCAACCGTCAGACGGCATCACTCATCAGACATCATGAAGGCACCGGCGCCGCCTCCATCGCCTGATGCCTGCCGCATCCACTGGTGACAGCCGGTGCTTGTAGGATGATAGAGATGAAGGGAACTGTGTTTGGGATGGCAATGATGACCCTGATGATGACCTAATTAGTAGAGTGTTTGTCATGACCGAGGCGGGGAAGAGTGATAGAGGAGCAGAAGTAAAGATAATGAGGAGGAGCTCATATGGTTGCCGTGTACAGACGTGTGAATAAGTGATCACTTTGCGTCTGATCCTGCAGCAGCGATAGGATTTTTGATCATTTCAAATGTGCCTCTTAACTTTGGCCAAAAGTCGCGGATTCCCTGCTTTTTCTGCTTGACTTCTTTCCTGATTTGTTACCATTTCTCGGATGACCTAATAAGCTGCAGTAAATACCCCGGTAGACCTATTGTTTGTCTTTGTTTGTGAGGCTGCCAGCTTCACAGCACATGTTTACTCCATGGGACATTTGATTCATAGCCCAGCAGCCTTTCACACTGTGTTTATAAAGAATGCTTACGTCGATATAAAAAATCTCCACTACACAAGAGCAAAACATGTACAATTCCATCATGCAGAAGATTGATGTCAATGTCAGATTTTAGCTGGTGATCTTTGTCTTATCTTTGTGACAAATTGTGATTATCTAGTATGCAGTCATTTAAACTGGCTTGTGTTACATCATTCAAATTCTTGTCTCTTGTCTCCTTGAACTTCCTCTCAAAAGGCTCCTGAATATGTTGACAATGAAACTGCTACTGTGCAGATTGATAGTTGATTTTCACATAATTTTACTCATTCACAGCTGCATATATAGCAGACATGATTTGTAAAACAGGATTTTATTACATGCTGTGTACCACATGGCAGCTGCCATGCTATCAGGAAGATTCACGAACCAAGTGTGACTGTAGAGGCGTTATTTTATGTTTAACTGATCTCAATCTTTTCACTTTGACTGTGTGGCAGCTCACCAACAAAAACCAAGTCAAGAATAAAAACTGTCCTTCTCTTCTTTTCTTCTGAATCAATATTACTTTCCCCCAGGTGAGAATTAAGGAAAAAGGTTTTCACGATAGTCGTACGAATTCAATTTCCAATTGAATTGTTCTTCTCGCGGGCAGGTGTGTTTTTGTCACATGTTAACATTTTATCACTGATGCCATCTTGACAGTTTCCTTTGGCAATGCTCAGATGGTAGGTTATTAACACACGCTGAGAGGGAAGAAAATCCATATTCCACAACTTGTTGTTTGTCAGTTTGACAGTCGTCAGCATTAACAACGTTGTCAGCCTGCAGGAAACTTAGCAATTACCTCTAGACTCTCAATTAATGAGCTTTATGAAAACGTTATTATTACTGTTACAGAGCCTTATCAGACCTTACCAGGCTCCTCTCTTCCCTCCTTCTTTAACAGGAACAGGGAGTCGAGCGCACGTTGTATTTGTTTCAGCTTTAAAATATTGCCTTTTTCATGTTTTTTTCCATAAAATTTCTCCACACAATGTGTGTCTCTCTGTGTTTGTGCATTTCTTCACAATATGGCCCCTTTTAAATTGGAAGCTCTCAGTGATGAAGTGCTGATTAAAAGAAAGTCTACTAACATAATTATACAAAATAAACTCAATATCCTCTGAGGAAAACAAAAAAGCATAACAACTTGAGAAAAAAGGGGCCAATAGTGGACAAACAAAGATTAAAAGAGCAATATACGAGACACAGAGCATTAAAGTAGTAGCAAACAACCATTTTCTATGTAAAGCTATGGTGGAGAAATGTCTAACTGAGCAGAGAATTAAGTTATTCTCCTTCTGTGTGTGTTGACTTAGACGGGCTGCTCCGCACCGCTCTCATATGGCAGTTACAGTTGATTGCGCGTCCTGGCCAACAGCGTCATCAGAGTAGTGGCACTCATGCTCCGGTTCCCCCTCAGGTACACTGTTAGCTCTGACAGCCCTTTCGCTGTAGTTTGTACTGTTACTGCTGTTAGCACAGTTAGCTATTAGCCGCCGACACCATGATGAGAGCCATTGAGAGGCAATTGAAATGCTCTCAATCTCGTATTATGCACTGAGAATGTGGAGAACATTTGATAAATTGTTGTAACATTGAAAAATGTCAATTGTATGATTTGAGATTCACCAAACTTAATAGTTTGGTGACATTACATATTTTTGGTATTCTCAACAAATCCCATGAAATGCCATCCCATGACGAAAACCAACAATAAAACTAGGAAGTATAGTCTCTGACAATATGTCTTGTTATTCTGTGCCTCTTGTAGTTTATTTGCACCCATAATGTACTGTAAACACTCACTAGGGCACCAAATGTGTATTAATCCGCATCTGAAAATAGTCGCCAACAAATACACTATTTACCCCTGTTTGCGTAATGTTTGTCAAAAACTAAAGTACCCAGCTGTTTAAGGTAATTACTGAACCTTTTTTAGAAAAATTAAACCATATATTTATGACCTGTTTTTAAAGATTTAGGATGGGGAAGTCAGAAGGCACAGACACTAATGCATTGTTGGTTTGGGTCTTTTTCTGGGATTTGTTGACTATTTCTAAAAATATAGAATAACCTCAGCTTTATCCTTTCAATTACAGGATTAAATTGTGTTCAATGGTGCATGGAAAATGACAACTCTAAGCAACATAAGGCCAGTTGCTTGCTGTGAAAATGAATTTTCATGTACAAGTTGCTCTTTGACTTTCTTAGCCAAAAATGTAATCCTGATACCTATTATGCACTTTATATGATTTTTATATATGACACATGGCAACTAGGCAACCTCTTGCTCCACTAGGCCACCAGAGTCAGTTTGTGAAACTATAGCACATCATACACATATATATTATTGATACAAAACCTTAGAAGTAACAAAAAAAACAAGATCACCAAACAAAACAACCAGCACTAAAACAGCATGGTGTCTATATATACATAACCCTTGCATTACACTCTCCAGTGTAGTGTATTGCATCACATTGCATCACAGGAGAGCATTCCCTTTAACTGACTTATAGTTACCATGCACAAACAACCAACCCAAAGAGATAAACGGTTATCTACAGACAATTACAGCCCATCATGCAAATAATACATATTAAAGATAATCTAATAGTTATACTTCATTTAGAACTTCAAATTAAATTTTCCCTCTGACCTGTAGACGGTGTTACATTGATAAAATCGCCTGTGGTTATGAAACATCTCCTTAGAGCTTAAACCACAAATACATTTATGTGTTAATCTGCCCCCCAGCTCCTGGCGCACAAGCCTTTTCCCGTCTTTTATCAGCCGTCTTTTATCAGTCTGTTTGTCTGCCGTGGTTCAGAGCAGGCAAAAGACCAGGCTTATAAAACGGTTTCCCCACATCTGCGGCTTCATATTCCTGGCTCAGATTTGTGGGGCTGGAGCCAATGTCAATGTCAGCGTCTGAAGACCGCAGGTCTCCAATCACCCTCCAACAACCCCAAGCTATCCTCACTGAAACGGGGCCCCAGATGGAAATGGTGTAAGACTGTGAAAGAATCGTGTTGACAGAATTCAGGACCCAGTTAAAGGTCTCAGGTTTGACAAGACCGATCCTAGCCTCAGGCCTCCTTCTGCCTCTACATCCAATTCTTTATCTCCCTCTGTCTCACCCTTTCTCTCCCTCTCTTTCCTCTCCGTCTTTTTGAGCACATGTACTAGCAAAATTTCAGGGCTTCTTATTTATTTATCAACTCATCATGATCCCCCCCCACCCCCGCTCCTCAGTCCCGCAGCAGATTTTCCAGAGGCATGAGATACCTAAAACAGCCCTTATCTGAAGTCTCCTTTGTCCCCAAGTTCTTTGGAATTGTTTAACAGGATTATTACTGAGGTGACACAATCCATTATACATTCAGTTAGAAGTAGGAGAGTGATTTACATTAAGAATACATTTCTCTCCCCTGTCTACTTCATTTCTGACGTAATTGTGTGCAGAAATGACCTCCACTCAGAGCACTGAGGGATGGTGCATGATAGAATTAATTTGGGATTTGTTGAGATGAAGAAAGAAAAAAACCTTAAGGACTGTGGATGTGACAGACAGAGAGTCTCTCTCTGTCTGGATCTGAGAGAAACACTAAAACATTATGAAATAAATGAATGGCATCCTATTTTTTTGTCTTATGGAAGATAAAAGATTGCGTAACTTAACATATAAATACGTTACATGCTTGAGTGCTAAAACTTAAAGCGAGACATCAAATGTAAAGATCCATTGGTTCCAGGTGTGCAAGAGAGATGCATTCTTCAGGAATCTGTTCAATGTTTAACAAGTCGGGGCATAAGGCAAAAGAGAGAAAATAAACCAAACTGCTGACATGCTGAAAAGGACTGTGGGTGTTTTCCAGGTTTGCAGAGTTTGTTGCCTAGTGATGCACATGTAATTGCAACTAAAACTGACATAACTTAATGTATTCTGGTATCAAATTAAATTTTCACGTGTTAGAGATATGAGCTTTCCAATTGGAGCCCAATTAACTAAATTGATTGATGCTGGAATAGCTTTCAGCACAACTGATAACAAGAGGAAAACGCAGAAGAGCGAAATAAACAGAAATTATGTGCGGAGACGTGCACGGACCTCTCCAGCGGTTTGTGTCGGGGCATGCAATGATACTGGAGACGGTTGGAGGGACTCTCCGAAGTGGAAGCAGCTTCCCCCACCATGTGGTAAATGGTTTGTGACTGCTATTGAGTGATGCAGCCGCTCTAGGATACCCAACGCTAATGTGTTCTGCACACAGTGTTTCATGCTGCATAGCGAGCACCATTCAGAAAATGTCTTTGTGTGTTCACAGGACCACGCTAGACACAAAGAGAGAAAAAATGGATTGAAATAGTTTGTGCGATTTGACTCCACACCATCTGTGCTTCATAAAATAGCCACTGAACTAGACGAGGACGAGCGACAGTGTGTTGTTTTGAAACATGCAGGACGACGCGCAAGTAAATAAAATGTATTTCAGCCACAAATTAGAACTGCTTGAAAGGTTAATGAAAGAGTTGTCTAATGGCTTTGAAAAGCATTGACAACACTAAGTAAAAGCACCGCTCTAATCTGAGCTTGCCGCATGACATATTAATAGCTTGTTTTGAAGAAGACACACTCAGCCGCATTTTTACGGAGACTTTTTCTGTGTCGCGCGCCGATCAAAGACTGCCAGGACTCTGTGTTCTCACATCCGTGTGTCTTTAGCTGCTGTTTGACTCCCATGACCTCACTTACATACAATAGAGCGGCATTATGCGATCAGTTATTTCTGGCAGGCCTTTGACAACTGTTTTCATCTTCATGCCCTCATATTGATGAGTTAATGTGCTCTTTTAGCTTTTCATTTGAGCCAACTGCCTGGCAAGGTGAATCTCCCCCAGGCTTTAATGGCCTGCTGTACAGCAGTGAGTCAATCCTAACTCTGACTGATAGATAAATCACACACAGAGAGGGAGAGATAGAGTGAGGGATGGAGGTGTATGTAGAGCAACCGACTGTGGGAAGGTTGCATGTAGTTTTTTTCCACATTGTTCCATTCATCGCTTGTGTATTAATTGAGTAAAGAAGAGAGGTCCACTCTTGAACTCTTTTTTTTCTTCATCTTATTGGCCAAAAAAAGAGAATAACATATATGTAGAGAGAAAAAAGATTGAAACTTGAGATGATGGCCACTCCATTTGGCAGAAAAATTGACTCCGACATTCTCATTTTCTCTTCCAATGGCTGCAAGACCCCATCATATTTTTGACAAAATTGATCCACCTCTTTCAAACTGTCAGTCATCCCAGAAATGTCAGCGATGCTGCATAATACGACTGTCCTCGTCTGCTGATTAATTTGATGGAGGTGTTGCAAGAGAATGAAAATAGGGACATTTGACAGACTATTCCATCCATCCAATTGTGTTTTTTAGAGACGTCGTCCCCGTGGTCCTTTTTTTTATTTTCTCGCTTATGTTTAACCAAAATGAAATACATTCCTACACAGATCCACTTGACAATTTTATCCTTGGAAAAAAATGTAGTCCTCTGTTTCAAATGACCCTCCTTGATAGTGACACTCTGCTGTGTCTCATCAAATTAATTAACTGTCTGATGGATAATAAATCAGCCAACAAATTAATGGGCCCTGGTGTTTTATGCTGATTCAAGCCTTTCCATATAACATCGTAGAAAGTATACGGTACGAACCCTTCTTTGATCAGTGCTTCATCACAGCAGGCCACTTATTCCACTGTCACCTATACCAGTGTAGCCCAAACTTTTTCCTGGGGAACCACTTTTTAAAAATGACAAACCATTGCGACCCAATTCACGATAGGTCTATAAATTGTTCGATCGCGTTAATTTGTGAGTAAGTTAACGTTCTTGACCATTTTTACTGCCATTTCCACATCATATATTATCTTGAATAGGTACAATTTTCAAGAGGTATACGTTTGATAAATCACAACTTCGTTGTATGCATGTGTTATTGAAAACATATACACATGATAACTCTTCATTTTCTCACATCAGTTAAAGAAGCAGACTGTAGCTAGACTTTCATATTTGATTCAATGTTATAATGCTACAATTATCAGAACAATACGAAAACACAGGCTTCAGGTGTGCTGCAGATATAAATGTTAAATAAAAGACTATGGAAGACATTCTGCAAATGAAATCTCCATCGACGGACCTGTTGGTCCCGACCCGGTCTCTAGGAAAGACTGACCTATACAGTACTTCAGAAAAGTGTGCATTTAAATCTGTACATGTGCAGAGTTTCATTTTTTAGCTATCAGGTGACTGTAAAGATTTACAATACTAATTTGGAAATATAAAGTTGAGAGGCATAAGCTAAAAGTTACCTTCAACAACAAGTCTGAAGCAATAACTTGATGTGATTGTTTTAGTGTGGAAAATACCCATTTCCTACAATGATCATAATTAGAGCAATTTCATAGTAAAGCAAAATAACCTCTCCAGGCTAAACCTGATTTTTTTTTCTTTAAACTCCAGATGGTGTTCTGTTCATGTAATGTGTGTGAGACTACATGATGTGGTTGAAACATTGACCTCTTGACAGCTTCTCTCTGCACACAGCTGTGAATCCAATGCTCCACTGGTTTCCAAAATGTTTCCATCGCCAGATCCTTGGATTCTCTGGTGGTTCAATGAAAACCCTGGTTTGAAGGGAACGATGTGGCTCTCAGAGAGGTTTAGACATTGAAGTGTGTCATCATAAGTCAACATATCATTTCAAGACCGTGACATTTATAGGAAAGCATAAAACATGGGAGTTTATGCTCCACGCTTGCACACACGCCACGGAAACACACGCCATACCAAGCACACATGCAAACTAATGTAAGCATGTACGTATGTCTGTTTGTCAAATTTTAATTTTCTCACCATTTTTTGTTTTTTTAGAAACTTTCTATTAACAATTTCATTTCAACACAAGAAGACACAAGAGGAAGATTACAACATGAATCACAGAAAATTCTAATCTTACTGGGACATTAAATCCAGATAAATAAATAATCTATTCAACCTAATGGTAACGCAATATTATATGTATATATTGTCGGTGTTCGGCGGAAACTTCACATCTCCATTTTATCTCCAATGCTATTGATCACCCATGTTGGGAGTTTTTAAATATCTAACCAATGAAAAGTACTAAAATAAGACTTCATAGTGCCACTTTGTGAATAAAGTGGCACCGGCAGAGCAGAAGGTAATTGTGATTATAGAAACGATGTGATTATAGATGGACGTGTCTGCTGAGGAGACGAGCATAGCTAGCCATCGAGGTCACTGCAGCAGCCTTTCTAATTAATGATGGACAAAACGCATACAGTATCTCAACATTCGCCGGTCAAAAAGCCCGTAACCCCATTTGAGCTTGATTTGGGTAAAATATTAATAATATAATGACACATGCAAGGATCTCGGATTTCAGCCTGACAGCGATGATATTCTTTATCCGCCTGTTCAATCACTTCATGTAATCTACTGTACATAATGCGTACACTGACTGAAATACATTTTTATGCCAGCAGCATCATAGTAGAAATATTCAAGAAGACTTTGCATCATTTCACCCATCATTTCCCTGTTATGGAGCCTGACATATTTGTATCTTTGTTTAAGTTGCGATCTTGACTAGAATTGTCAATGAAGTCCTATGTATTTGGACAATCCTTATGTGGATTTGTGGATATCTGCTTTGGTCACAGGGCCAAAATGCTAGCTTGTTAAATTATCAGCATTCGGCAACAATCACATCACAACCACATTTAATATAATCTGTACAACTCTCACATAACATGCAAATAAATGGCGAAAATGCAACTTTACACTTTGTTCAGTTCCTTTAGTGTTAGCCTCAGAATCTGTAGCCCAGTTGCTAAATCAACATCTGTATTCAGACTAAACACAACTTAAGCTGTAATGCAGATTTATCAAACAGAGCAAAAGAAACAGTGCAGATATGAGTGATTTGTGTGTTCAGCTGGTTAAGTGTCTAGTAACTCATTGTATCAGAGAGACTTTAATGGCTCTCAGGTCGACAGTCAAAGTAAAAATGTGAGAGATTTATTCTTTAAGTGGGTCAGTGGTTCACTTAACGAATAAACTCTGTCCATCGGTCAGTGGGCATTTAACCTGTTTGCGGTTTGCACATGAGACAATTGATTAGGCTCGATATCAAGTCTGCAATGGCAGGTCAAGACCCTATTTAGCCAAGGTGTTAAGTTTGTTCAGCTGTGAATCAGTCCAGATCCATGGTGACAGACAGTCTAGCATCATTGGAGGCTTTGCTTTAAACAACTATGAATGTGAGTCAGCGTACAGTGCTTTTACTGTATATGTTCAGTTAATCTTGAATTTGACAAATGACTGGAATGAAGAATTTGTGTGTCTGTTTTAAAAACGACTACAATTCGGTATTGTGCTTTGTTGCTAATTGCCTTTTAAAGGCCTTTTGTTCTTTAATTTACAAAAATACACTGTGATCACGACACTGAATGACTGAATGTCACTGTGAGCTAACATTAATTGTTTTGCAACATTGTCATGATTGCAGCTGTCGCCCCACTTTAGTAATTAGCTGGAAGGCAGGTGGATCAGCATCCCATTAGGATGATAGGGCACAAGAAACGCTGAAGGAAATGTCACTCTTTGATATCAGGGTTTTGATTTCCTGTGTACAAAAATTGTTTCTGATAGATAAAAGGAGATCAAAAGAAAGGGCATGTGCACACAGCATAAAGTGTCAGCGCCTGCTCTGAGCTGCTGGAGGAGGCTGCTGATCTCAAACACATCATGTTATCAGATGGGGAGCGCTGAATCTGTGCGATGAGCTGCTCCAATATGCCAATTCTCTTCTCAGATGCAGAGCCGAGTGAGGCGGGATCACACTCGCAACAAATCCTGCATTCAGACAAACTGCCTGATCCTTGAATGTTTTTCAACTATGTCTCTGTAGTTGTGTCTCTATTATTGTGTTCATTTTCTTTGCACAATAAAAGAGCTATGTGTATGGGACATGGTATTAGTAGTGAGAGAAAGTGTCAGCGAGATCGTGAGGGACTAATGGGCTCATGCCAACTCCACCTCCAGTGGGATGTTGTCTTAATCCAGGAGTGTTTTGGGAGCTAAGCCCCAGTGTTGGCTCACAGAGACAATTCTTTCAGGCTCGATCTCATCAATTTCTCAGTGAAGGGTCCCCATCCAATGTTCTCCCCTTTTGTTGTGCTGTGACTTGTGTCATCTCCCAATTTATCGCACTGTGAGCGGGCAGTTTTTATCATGAAAGGTTTCTCCCCATCGCTCCCCCTCTCCTGCTCCCTCGCTCCCGCTCCCTTCCTCTCTCTCTTTCATCTCTGTTCTGCTCTGTTTGCTGCTGCTGAAGTCTTGTGGCAAGATCACAGCATTGACATTATGTGGTCACAATTCACAAGACTGATTACCCCCCCGAACCCAATTCATAATGTGCTGAAACCTATTTCTGTCAACTCCCTCAACTAACCTTTGAGCTTGACAGATTTCTGTTAGAGTCCTGTTCGATAAAAAGTTAATAATATATATAAACACAAAAGTCAGGGGGGAATTCTGAATACTTTTATACAGCAGCTGCTGAATAATTGTATTTAACCGTACGAGCAGAGGTATTTGTGTGCTATTGTTTTGCATCAGCGAATAAGCATGAATCTAATTAACACCAATGTAATTTAATTTAATACTTAACTGTTGGTACTTCAAACACTTAAGACATCAAAAATAACCAACAATCAAGTAGATAAAGGAATGGGCAACTTAACAACAAAATCGCTTTTAAGCTGCAGTCATGGATCACATTCTCCCCAACTGTGTGGTTATCAGTCACATCCAAATACCCCCCAACCTCCCCCCCCCCCCACACACTTCATCCCCCCTTCCTTACTCATTTCCACCCACTCAAAAAGATAAAATGACTACCATCCTAAGACCACTCACGACTCATGAATATTCATAGCTCCCTGGTAATGGCCGTTTATATAATCAGCAGAGATGTGGTTGGAGATGGATCTGGGTTAATTATCAAGAGCAGTTTTAATTGCATTCTTCTTCACTACAATGATGTTAGCGAATTAGCAAGACTCCCTCTCTCTTTGTATATATGTGTGTGAGTGAGGGGGGTGGTGGGTGGATGTGGGCGGAATGCACTTGGGGACATCAGGCATCTTAGTCTGTTACTTCCGCTGATTTGGAGAATGGAACTCTGAATGTTTTTGCTGCTTGCAGGACTTTAAGAAGATGGAGCCAAGCTCGAGCAGGCTGCGGTGCCCAAGAGAGGTCTGCGGAGATGCCTGCAGAAGTGAAGATAGTGGAAAACATGCTCCTAATCCTTCCCGGGGTCTCACCCTCTTAACCCCTCCATTGTTCTGGAGGCTTCAGCATTTCCTTGTGAGTGCTGGAGTCCCTACGCAGGGATGCCAGGTCCACTTGTAATTGTTTTCAGTGATGAGGAGGGTTATACGTTAAGACAGGTTTTCGCAATGGTGGGCTGTTCTGCTTGAGTAACATTTGGAGTCTTAAATGAAGGTACACAATTGGCTAAACTCCAGATTTTAAAGATTAACATACATTTAGAGTGTTTTCACGCATAGCCTACAATCGTCCATTTTCAACGAACCAAACTCAAGTGGACAAAAAGGTGGACCAACAGAAAAGGGACTTCAGATTGCGTTCAAATTGTCAGTATGTGAAATAGGACTTGTTTGTCTTTCTGGTCCATTTAACCTCTGACGGGGCCTCAGTCCTCTTTCTCTTCACACTATGGTTTCTCTGGAGCTCAGACCTTTACTGCTTTGGATTATGGGTAGTTTCCACTTAGAATAAGATGGCTGCTGCTTCTTATCCACATTCCTGTGGTAGTTGGTTAAATTGAAATCCTAGCATTTCCGTGTGTTGTAGACAGCTGTTTAATTTGTTGTTTGTTCCATATCTGGAGAAGTGTGGTAGATTTGTCCTCGGACCAAACTACTCCGTGTGCACTATTCTTGCTTGCGTTGCCATGGCCATGGTTCTGTCTGTTTGCTTTTTTGAGAGTCCCGGCATGTGACCCTGTCAGGGCAAACCTAGAGGTCTAAAATACATTAGCAGAGGCAGTACTGATACCACCTCCTGAGGAGGTTAGTCTGAGTACAGCCTTAGTTTCTGCAACTTGGGAATCAGTTTCTCATTCAAGGACACTTTGACATGCGGACAGTAGCAAGGAATTGAACCGACAACCTTGTGATTAAAGGTTGACCCTCTCTCCCTTCCTAAGCCACAGCCACCCAAAGGGGTCTGAGTTGTTTTGGAGTGTTCACATTTGTGCAAAAATGCTGACTAATCTCTCTGAGCTCTGAGTTCGCTAGGAGTGCTGAGAGGGACCAAGTGTTAATCACCATTATTTATATTAGACATGTTCATATATATGTTAGCTGTCGAAGACCTTATCCCAAGATAGTCTTTAGTACAGTTTCTATTTTTACTTCTATTTTTATTCTAGTAATATATACCTTTGATTATTTATTCAAATGTGTAGTTAGTTATTTATGTATTATTTATTCATGTACTTTTTACTCCTATATTGTTACTATTTCTGTCTTTTTGCTGCTACAACCCCTGAATTGTGCTGATCCTCTGGGGATCAATAAAGGCTTATCTTGTCTAATCCCCTCTCCACATGCGAAGCGGTGAGCATGTTGCTAAAGTTGGAACGACACTCCTTATATAGTTAGTTTGGAGGGTGGTGTCTGTCCAAAACAAAAAAATACAAAAGCAGAAGTACAAGCAATGGATTTACCAGTGTTTGTCTGTTCCAATGTAATGTACAAACGATAGCATGTCTGGCTAACTATGGTAAGCTACTAAATTTACCCAGCATTACTTCCAAAGTAAAACATTTATTTTGTAGAGTTATAGGTTATGTTAAATGATAGCAGCTCTGTCCTGATCTATATTATATTCATATTCAATTTGGGGAAGATTTAAATTCAGCAACCAAACGTGTTGCCTGGAACAAGTGCAGCCTTGGCCTCAGTCAATAAGCACTATAACATCTATGTAGCCTTCAAGTGCATACAACTATTACAAACTAGGAAGGTTTAAACATTGGCAAGTCAGCTAAAGACAGTATCAACTCATGGAGCTAACATTAGCTTAAATAGCTAGCTACAGAAACAATTACAGCTACAGGTAGAAACCAAGGAAGGAATTTTGAGTGTTCGATTATTATTGTAAACTGTATACTGTATGTCGGCCTACTATGAAAGAACATCAATTTTGACAGATACAGCAACAGAAGGTAAGGCAGGCGGGGCTTTGCTAGAGGTCAATTGAAACAAAATCTAAAGTGCATATGGATACGGCATTTTACTTCAGCAGACTGACAAAAGAAGCTGCATCTTCCACCGCAGCTCTCTCAAGCTTTACTTGAGTAGCTCATCCACCAACATCGTCGGCCACTGATGACAGAAATGTCAGCCTGTGATAAATAGCACCATTTTAGTTGCATGAGGAGAGGTATAAGCTCCTTCAAACAGGGATCAGGTGGTAAAGAGGATAAGGAGTGCCATAGGTTCAGAAAAAGTACCACAACCCGTGGATTCTCCAGACGCTCACATTTATGACACGGGTGGTTTTCCCTCGTCTTTCTCCACAGATTTGCTGGCTCTTCCTCATGAGGCATCAATCACCCGGTCCCTTGTCGCCACAAACCATTCATGTAGCCTGCCCCGTGCCCCAAAAAAGAATGGCCTGTCATTTCTATGGTTAAATTCAATCCCATCCACTTGAACATGCATCGACAGGGACCCGTTGGGACGAGTGCGTCATTCATCACGCCTCAGCTGCTGTTGTTGCCGTGCATAGTGGTATGCGTGTGTGTGCATGGCAGCAGCCCAGATTTGTCTTGGAGACGCCAGGGAAAGATGATGGGAGCGCAACGTGATCGGCAAGGCAATAGAGCATTTAAGCTCGCATCAGACAGCGTGAGATTATGATTTTTTCCCCATTTCTTCTGTCTCTGTGAGGCAAAAGCAGAGCACAGCTGTAGCTGTCTCGTCTTTAGCCCCCCACCCTCCTCGAGTCTTACTCACCCCACTGAGCCTCAATATTGGCAATTTTAGGGTCACAATGGGTCCCAGTGGTAGGTAAAATGGATGAGAGGTCAGGCCGTACGCCTCGAAATCCCCACGTGTGTTGTCATTTCTCTGTAATTGTTTAAGACAGCAAGCAAGGACTTAGATTTAAAGATGAGGCGACCAGTGGGTCTATTTTGTGCAATTTCACTTTCTTTCACCCCCAACTCATTTTGATGGAATGTAGGGGAAGGCTGTAAAGTCCCAGCTACCACCACCGTACATCATATCTATCTTTAGAGGACTGTACAATGTACTCTGTACAATATACAATGCAGAATAATTCACTAAGCTTTTTACACAACAAATCCTGTTTTCTTTCAGTAACATCTGTGTATTCTTTCTGACAGAATTACTGACAAACATCTTTTGCAGGATTGTGTCTGAAGTTTGAGATGATTTGCCAAGTTTACACAAATACACAATGATAGAACATTTCAAAATATAACTTACAGCCAATTATGAAAACGAAATGTGTCAGCAATGCAAATTTAGCTCGCTGTCACAACTGTGGTTTGATGTACGCCTAACGATTCTCAAAACGGTACAGAAAATTCATAATTCCTCGTCTTTGTCATGTTTTCAAAACAAAACAAAGTGAATGACATTGAAAATGATGCTAATCGTCCCTCTCAATTTAGGCCCATTGTTTTGTCTGCCGTTGTGTTTCCACCACTAGTCCATCTGAATACTCCCCTCCATCATCATCTTCCTAATGAGTATCTTGTCTGCTGCTGGCATTTAAAGTAATGCCAAGAGATGGCATCCATTCTGATTGCTGCTATTTGTCTAGAGGGGCTTTTTTGTTGTCCTGGGTGATTGCATAGTTGCAATGCTGCCGACAGTATGCAACAATTTCCTTGTCTGTTCTCTGCCTTATTAGTTATGAGCGATAAACACCACAAAGCCTTTACCGATAAAGAGTTCAATAAACTTGTTTCCACTTCTTTTTGTTTACAAGCATGAGCCTGCATATATTCTAGCCACACATAATTGAACCTAGTCTGCAAAAAAAGACTCTCCAAAGCGTAGAGACCATTTCTATTCTTATCCACCAATTATTCAACATATGACTAGGACTTGATTAACTTGCCCTGAAAAATTGTTATGAACCAATATTCTCTCATACTTTGTCACACACTCTAGTGAGGAGTTATTCTCCTGTTGAGCACTTTGAACTTTTCGGATACTATGCTACTTTTCAAGAAGATGTCCTGGTACTACAGGTTATGTGCCCCTCTGTTGTTCTCCGAGGCCCAGCAGGTGTGTGCCATTCATCAGGGGAGTCTCTGTGTCCCCTCTGTCAGCTGAGTGGGGAATATTCTCTCCTGCTAAAGTGTTTGGCCCCTCAGGGGGAGCCAGGCACAAACAGTTATGCAGCTTTATTGGACTTATATATCTGTTTTATGTATTAGCGGGCACATAGCTGTGAAATATTTACATTATTCTAGACACAGGCGAGGAGAGTTCGCAAAGTGCCCGCAATCTAAAAACAATAAAGAGCAGTCTATCTCTTTATCGCTGCCATTTTATGAAATGACTTGAGGCAGGAGATGATTTTATTGCCGGAATGTAGAGCGTCCAGAGCTTTCTGCCTCTTTCTCAGAGTCCTTTAACGTGGCTGCTTTTATGAAGTGCATTTTAATACTGCACCACAATAGGAGCGGTGACTTTTAAGGATAAGTAAAACTGTCAAATACTGTTCTGTTAATAAATCATTCACTGCAATGGGGCTTTTTGAAGTTTCTAAAGAATAATCTAATTCCTATCAGACCATCGAGATGACACCTCCTTGTTTTGAACTTGCTTCATGTGGTCATTCTAAGACTAACAGGATTTACTGATCATTTGTCTTTGCTTACTGTTACATTTTGGGATTTTCAGCACCAACAGATGACGATACATTTTTAATCGTCAAAGTTTAAAGGAATACTTCAACCACAAAATGACCGTTTGCATATCAATTACTCATGCACATTACCTCGAATACTTAAAGACAACATTCTTCTTCCCCCATGCCTTCAGGATGAGCGGTGAATCCGCAACACATCCAGATTATACTGCAGAAGTTTTTTTGCAAACAGATGTTCTGATGTAGTTTTTCTGTTGTTAAACCTGGCCTCCATTCTCTTCAATTCATCAAGGATTTACATTTTTGGGGATTCTTCGTTTACTGTGGAGGCATACGAGAACAATGGTTCAAAACGTTCAAGAGTCATGGAAGCATTCTACCAGGCATTTTAAAATAACAAGCAAAGTGAAATGAAAGCTGAAAAACAACCCGGTCCATTTGTTCTCCTAGTGTACCATAGAGCAACTTGACTAAAGCGTTCCAAAACATTTCTCATTAGCTTTTTACGCTGAAAACATAGTTTACATCCTGCGCCTCAGTGGCAGCAATTCCTGTTTTCCTCTGACCTCATGAAGGGTTTATTCTGGTGTGACCCCTGAACAGCTTGGCCAGTCAGACCCACATATGCCCTCCGCTCAGAAGCATAGCAGACCGCCAAACAGCTGCTGCTCTCCTGACCAGACCGGCTCCACACACCCATCATACAACATGCTGTAGGGGCAGCTGGACAACACTGACTAAGGTCACAATTGCACACTCGTATACATATGTACACTCCCCTCTACTCAATGCACACACTCATACGTCAGTATACACAAACTCAAAGCCAGGACACAAGTACAAACTGTAGATCAGATGGACGCACATGAGAGCATTGCAAGGGCCCTTTCTAATTCACTGTACTGAATGTAACTAGATGACCAGATGAATGACGTTTACACGGGGAAGTACAAATTGTGAGGAGAAAAGACAGCCACACATTTCGATAGACAAGACAAGTGCAAACCATTTACACATTCCACATTTTTCTCTTTGTTGCGTGCAATCATGTCAACTGAACCATGAAGGAACAGTTCAGTGTGTGAGCAAATCAAGAATCAATGTAATAATATGGCCCATTAAGTTATGAAATGAGGTTCTTCACAAATTGTTTTGCTTCTAGTAGATTTCTCCAAACAGGTTCTTCTGTAATGGGCTAGAAAGACAAACACCTCTATCAGCAAGTCAACTTCACTCTCTGTGCTGGTTTCTATTTGTGTGCATGTTGGATAAGGTGTGTCATGAATCTCGCCTGTTAGTAGGAAAGAGATTAATCTTTCATGCAGCTCAAGCAAATCTGATATGTAGATCTATAATCACACGCTGCACAAGGGTGTCTGATGTGATTTAGCATTTACATTAAACCATAATCTGAGATTCTGCAGACAAGTATTGAACAAATTTGGCCTTCGCTGAAATTTTTAACCCACAAAATACCACAAGGTCAGTAATATGCTGCACATTCCACCACATGCAAACCCTGCATTACATTGTTATAACGGCCCTACTCTTTTTCTGATGTTAATTTCATCAACATTGACTAAGTTAATGTGCCGTGACGGTTGTAATTATAAACATAATATGGAATGCAACCACCCTATTATGATTGGGGACACATGGGAATCAGTGAGCAATCATGTATGCTGCTTGATATTTTAAACCTTGTTTGGACAGCCCATTTCAGCGAGGTGTTTGCACCTTGTCGCCACTCATCAAATTAAAATTTTGAACCTGAACAACATGAACAATGCTGCTGAATACCAGATGAGCAGGAAGAAAAGTCTCTGCTGAACAACTGTATCTAAATGAGGTCAGTAACACACATTAGTAGGTGTGATATATGCATTGTGGAAGTGACATGGATGAGTTTAAAGCACATTTTATATTGGGGGAAAACATCAAGATTCATATTGCTGAATGTAAATGAAATGTCATATCCCACTGTGTTTTTCTCCGACTTCACATTTTCTTTTTAAGCAACACAGCAAAACAGAGCAGCTCTCACTGCTTTCATAAATACATTCATTTATGTGCTTGGGTATTTAAGAAGAGAGGGTGCCTTCAGCATCAGATATGCATAATAATATACAGTACTTGAAAATCATCACATCTGCTCCATAATAAATAAGGTCTTTGCAAAAGCCGAAAAACCCCAACAACTCTATTTGAATTTATGAAATCCTAAACACCATTTGTGGAGGCCGGAATGCAAATGCATTATTAATATTCCACAAGAAAGGGAAGCATTAGTCACAGATTATATAATTCCAAATTATAGTGTTTTGTATTTGGTAATATTTGTAAGAGAAAATAACGGACAAGGAATAGGTCTAACTCAGCACTTTCTAAACACTCAGCAATGAGTTAAAAAGTCAGCTGTCGTATTATTAGAAAAGATAATGTGAAGCTTAATCAAGCTGCCAGAGGATTTATTTTTAAGAATGTTATCATACCTTATTCATACCCAGACGTAGACTATAGTCCTGGCTGTAAGATACACTCATTGTTCATACATATATATATATATATAGTGTATTAATATTATATAATGCTGTATAATAGCTTGCTATAGGTATTAGTCAAAACTGTCATCTGCGCTGCTTTACCACAACAACAACATCACTTGGCAACACTCGTAATGCCGCTTCATGTTACCAAGATTTAAAGCTGTCTCTGATATGTTTCCTATCATGTCGGTGTAATTGTGACACAGTGGGCTTGATTTTAGGCTTCAGGGATGCTTTAAAGCTTTTATACAGTGACATATCACTGCCCTCGGCTCACATTGTATCTGACAGTGTTTTATGACTCAACTGGAAGAAAGGCAATAATGTTTTTTAGTCTTGGAGGTTAGTGGATCCTTCCATTAAGGCCCAGTGTTCACAACACCTCCCATTACAGTGATTGGCAATTAAGACCCACTGTCCAGAACATAAGTCCACATTACTACGGGAAAGGAAAAAAACTACATGTCCATTAAGGGTTCACTTAAAGCTACAATTCTCTCCCAGGGCTGCAGCGGGGGGCTTAATAATAAAGTTAGTGACTGTCATAATGTACACCCTCTGGATCGCACTTCATTAACACAGCTACGGCCTTACACGAGTATAAAGGCTGGGAGGTGGCACTGTATTGATTACAAGTCCACTTCCCCACATACACATATAGGCATGCACCCGCACAGGCACACACCAACACAACCTACACCTGACCCATGGCAGCCTTGTATATACTGTGGCCAGCGGTGACGATTCAGCACTTTTACCGCAGCAGCAGAGTGATACTGGACAGGAGGAAAGGAGGAGGAGGAAGAGGAGGAGGAGGAAGGTGGGTGGTGGCACCCAGCCAAGCCATCAGAGTGGAGAATGTGGGGTGGGTGGAAGGGTAAGAGTAGCAGGATGGGGGTCGGTGGTGATGTCATCTGATGCTTGGAGTGATGGATAACCTTACCAAGAAGAGAGGGGCACACGCACACACACACGCACACACACACACACACACACACACTCACTGGCATTTCTACACAAACATTTACAGTACAGGCCAACGTTTATACTCACTTGAAGATAGAGTGTTAGCACACACATATTCAACTCGTTTTGTAACTCATGTATGTTCACTCACACACACACACATACTCAACAGTGCAGGCACACATGTTTACACACACACACACAGATGGAGGCATCCACCCATGTACAGGCACAGAGTTTTCTCTTGGCATTAAAGCACTTCTTTGGCTCTGATGTCTTGTCACTTATCTTAAGCACTGGGAAGATGTGTGCCGTTGGGGGAGGGTGGAGAAAGAGAGAGAGAGAGAGAGAGAGAGAGAGAGAGAGAGAGAGAGAGAGATGACACACAAGCCAGCTCCATTCTGCTGACTGCTCAACTTTAGGCGTTGGCGGGTAGAGATTAACAATGACGGAATGTACCAACATCTATCCAGAGTAAAATGTGATTCATTTTCACTTTTTCTTTAACCATCCAGATTCAAAGTCATCTCAAGCTAAGTCTCGTCTGACAAAGAGCCACCAAGCCTTTGATGTCGATATATATGATTAATCATAGTTTTGCGCAGTCTTTCCTTTATACATGTTGTATCTTTTGCAAAAAGACTTGGTCTTTGTGAGGAAGATGCCAATGCTGAGCTCAGTGGAAAGAATTAAGTAACCTTTTTTTATCTTGTCTTAGACTTGTGACGCGCGATTGAAGCTAGAGTATTTGTTAGAATTTCCAGAAATGCCAGTTTCTCTATTATGTTCAGCCTGTCAATGCATATTGTTTTCTAATCTAAAGATATTGTACAGATGTTGTTACCTTTTTAAGTCAAATGAAAAGTACAGTATCAAGGTTTGCAGCTGCCTGTCTGTCATCTGTGCTATCTCCTCTGCCTACACCTGTCCCCATTCACTTTACTGGAAATTTTCCTCAATTCCTTCACTTGAAATAAAAAAATTGTGCTTCTCCATTTCAAACTCTCTGATGTGTGTGTTTGTTTCGTTTGAATACTAGTTTGGTGCAGCGGTAGATTTAGTGTGTTCCTCTTCTGTCTTTCTTTCTTATCTTCTTGTCTTTCTCTGTCTTTGTCACACTCTCTCGCTCCCTCAACACTTTCATTCCGTCTCACTCCTTTGTCAACCTACTCTTGCAAAGAGAGCAAATGTCTATTTTAAGCGATGTGCCATGCACCAACCACCCCCACACAGACACAGCGCAGAGGAAAAGACTGGCACAACTCAAGCATGTTGAGTGTAAGCATCCGTGTGTGCAGTGTGCTTGGAAGAGCCTACTCCCTTATCCATAACTTTAACGACACACAACCTAAAATAAAACCTTCATCGGTCCATCAAAAGCACCAGTAATGGTATCACAGCTTGAAATATTTTTTGCTGAACATATTTTCATTTAAATGCAGAGTACTGAGGTTGTGAAATATCAGTACTATCTCTCAAATGCCACCAAGCACAACAAAGCTAAGGAGCAACAACTAATGGTGCCTCTTATTTTTTATTTAATGATGTCTAACCCAACTGCAATGGTTACAAATAGAGAATAATAGATTACCAACAAGAATGACATAAAATAGGTAATTACAAAACGCAGAAAGAAAAAAAAGAAGGCATGCCGTATGATTGCTTTGGAAAATGTTAAAATTATGTTCATTCAAGATTAAAATATGTGGAATAGAATAATATACAGATTTTTTTTGGGTGGAATAATAATCCGTGTTCTAGTAGACAATAGCACTGCGTGAAAAGGTACAGCCCCATTCATTGAATTTAAAGTGGCAAGGCTTCATCAGAAAATACAAGGTAGGCCAATCACAGAAGTTGATCCTTAAACTCCTTAACAATCCCTAACTTCCCTAACTAAATACAACATTATTCAGGAAGGCGCTGTTTAGACCAATCAAATATGTTGAAGTGCACAGTCTTGGTAGATTACTTTAAAACGTGTAGCAGTGTATTTCTACTCTTAAGCTCAAACCAAGAGACTAAACATGAGTATTGTTAGGTGGTTGAACTTATCAGAATGGCTCCTCTAGGCTGCGAGACTTTCCTGTTCTATTAGAAGAACAATCCATTTTACGGTCCAGTCTTTTACACATTGCTTCTGCTAAATGCTAATTGAACCATGTGGAACATTCATCACCAGTCCCTCAAAGTTATACAGTGCAATTTATCCCATGTTGAATGCACGGGGGGTATCGATTGGCCATTGATTTCAACCCATTAAGATCATGTTGACGACACGATGTGGTGACGCCCAGGCACACTTGTGGTTTAGAGTAAAAGGTTTCACTTTGTACTTTGGTCTGTAATTAACACAAAGCAGGAAAGACAATGCATTTAAAGTACCCTGTGCATTCTGCAGTGACACACCTCAGTGAAGTTACACATGCATACAGAATATTCAGGCTTTTATCTGCAGCAGGTAGATGTGTATATGAGGCATGCTACAGTAAAAGTAGTAGTAGAGTCAATCTTTCACAGTAACTTAAATGTGTGAGCATCCTGCTTCATATATTTCTAGTTTGTGCAAATGTGTGCTTTTGCAGCCTGTTTGTCCCTCGTCTCCCAAACATCTCACCTCATTCTGCTCCTTTTTTTCTGCCTCTCCCTCTCCCTCTCTCTCTCTCTGATAGCTGAGTGTGAGACGACTCACGGGACGAGGCAAAGCGCCGGGCACACACGGCTCTCAGGTAATGAGAAATGATGTTGGTGTCAACGGTGGAATCGTCCAAATCATCCCTGAGCTGAGTTACATAATTCAAATATCATTCTTTTACTCCTCCTGCTCTTTTATCTGTTATCGCTGCCTTGTCCTCTGGCACACTCTCATTCGCTCACTCTCAGTTCAAACAGATTTGATTTCTATTCCTCTATGTTCCAGTGACATCGCCGCTCCTCAGAGAGGCGTGTGCTGGGATTGGAACGAGGATCAAGTCACCCATCATAGCAAAGCATGCTGGGAAATGCCAGGAGGTAGAAAGACAAAAGTATATTTGCCTGTATGTTAGTGTATGTACTAGCTTTTATCTTTTTATTTTACTTTTTTCCCCTGGTGTGTTTGGTGTTTGTGACTATTTTGTGTCTGTACAAATGTTTTACGAACACAATGCTGATCTAATATCCCCATTGGCAGCAGATGTTTCATACGGGGACGAGGGTGCTTCAAAAGCCTTCACAGCCTTCACAAAAAGCCTGTCAGAGAGCTCCTATAAACTATGTATTGATGCGACACATTGAACTCTACTGGCGCCGAGCACTATTTGTGATTGGCTGTGGGGAACGGAAATAGAGTTCACCAGATTGTTTTTTGGAATGTGAATGGGGAAACTTTCCGGGCTAGGGCTGAGTCTGTATTGGCCAGATTGTCGTGAGATAGAGTGGAGAATATGAGCCGAAAGATGAAGTTGACCCCAGCCTTTTCATTTCTAACCCCGCCTGCTCCGTGCTCAACCTAGCAGCCACTTCCTTCGCAAGGTGGAAGAAAATATACCGTTAACTGTGGGCACAGAGTCACTTCAGCTTCAGTCTCTCTTTATTTTCACCCACTTGTCTTCACTGTGATTCATGGTTCCCTTGCACTCACTGTCTGGAGGACAGTGTTTGCACTTTGTATCTCTTTGCGCATATACAATCACTTGCACACATACATATAACAGCACACATTTTTCCTTTTCATCTACTCTACATCTACTTTTCCCCTCACTCCCGCTTCTTCTCTCCAGCAGCGATTGAAATCTTGGATGTATTGGCATGTCTCCTTTAATCACCCCACCATTTGTGAGGAGGATCGAGGAGAGTGTACAGACCTGTGTGTGTTGAGGTGTAAAGGACCCTCTCAGCCCTAAGCCAAGCCCTGTCCATCCAACGGAGAGCCAGACTGTGTGAATCAGCCCTCCTGAAGCCTGGCCAAGTCTTACTCACACACACGTACACACAGATATACAGAGTCAGAGAGGCACTCAAAGAGAAAGTCACAGACATCCTCTCCCCTTTCTTAAGTCACCACAGCGAGGCCGCACTACAGGAGCTGTGGGGAGTAGAGGTGCTGAGGGGTACCTCTGTGGTTCTCAGTCCTCAGGGCAAGGTCACCTTCACCTGGCTAGAAGCATGCAGAAGAGATACAGGTACGGAAGAGGGTACAGGTTAAGTCTGACTTCTAACAAACTTCCCTCAAAACAGATTCAACTCCCTCCAGGGCAAACACATATATTGATGTATGGGTATGGGGCAACTGGAATGTTTTTAGACTTGCATGCATGATTTAGTGGGAGAGAGCGCTGAATGATGGAGAGGGTCATAAGCATGAATCTATAAGCCATGGGGAGTTTGACTTGGATATTTGTGCATTTGTATGATTGCATGAACCACAAGCTTGATTTGAATCCGGGGGTGTCGTGAAAATGTGTGCTATGGAATTGGAAATCTCATTCAGAAGCTGTCTTTTTTTGGTGCGCAAATGAAAGTTGTGGTGCACTAATTTTCTGTCATAAATGGTTTTCAGTTTTCGAAAAACCTTTAGGCAGAAAAACTAATTTTAATAAAATGTCTAACTATAAAACTCCAGACCAAAATTAAGCATTCAGTAGATATCAATAACATCAGTTGGAATTGCTGTAATCAGGGTGAATGGCAAGAGACGGCAATCTACCGCCCCGTGTTACGCTAGGTTCAAAAGGCAATCTTTTCATCAAGTGTATCCATGATCCCACTGAATTAATAAGTGAATTTCATCAGGCGTGGTACAATGTACAGGCCTGTACTTCGCATTGCATCCCACAGTCACAATGTGTCCTGTTCTGTCCAATAAGCCAACAGGATGTCCACAAACAGTGGCCTCATTGTTTCCAGGTAGGGTAGTGTTGTGGCCACACTGTGGCAGCAGGAGTCTTGAATGACCAGGGGACTTTCTCCTCCTAAACATTGTACCCCCCCCCCTTCAAAAATCCGCCCCCGAGGCATCCATTTGGAAGAAACAATGAAAGGCTGACCCGCTACACGGTTCACTCCTTTTCATACGTATGTAGGCCTGGAGGCAGTGGGAGCGGCTCGATGCACCCACTCTGGTCACGTTGACTTACGGTATGTGCTTTATAGACATATCATGGGAGGGAATACCATATCATGAAGTTTGAAGAAATGGCAGAACAAAAGTGTGTGTAAGCACGCAAGTACATCGTGAATTATATTATCAGTATAGCAGCGCCATGAGCGGACCAACCTGATATGAAGCCATGCACGGACCAAGGAAGACTAGGAAGCATGAGAGCAAAGGAGAGAAGGGAGGAAACACAGAGAGGAGGGGGAGTGTGACAAGCGCCATAACATCCTCTGAGATGCATTTGGACAGAGTGAGCATCTGTCAAAACAAGGCAGCCTCAACGGCCGCCTCACTAATGGCTATGGACGTGAACGACAGAGGGGGAGGAGAGACGTGGGGGTGGCACTTGCACATTCAAAGAGACACAAAAGATTGCTGCTGCACATGCACACAAATCACACATGCACACACAAACACGACAGCTGCAGCTCCTTTTTTTTTTGCTTGTAGCCGATCCCACCAATCATTTGATACCAAATTTCTACAAAGCTACACTGTAATAGCTATTGAACCACTTTCATGTTCGGGTATGTGCGTGTGTGTATTTATGCACTCGAGTATGTCGGTGTCTGCGTGCGAGTGCAGTGTGTGCATGTGTACCTTCCAACAGTGTTTTTGGTTGTCAGATACCTTCCACCATCTCTCATTGTGATGAATTTGGCGCTGTGTCAATCACTCATCTGAATTGTTTTTTTTTTTCCTTTCGTTTTTTTTCAAGGCAATTTGGGCAGATTTGTCTCCTAGTTCCTCCTAGGTTTGTAGAGAAAGTTTACAGAAAACATATTTCAGTGTTACCCGGATCTTAACTGCCTAAGGCTACTACAACTGCAAACAGCAGTCGCCTGTGCAAAATTAGAAAAATTTGAAATCCATTAGAAATGCAAACTAAATTACCCCTACACTGAAAAGTATTAATTAAATCTCTCAACCTTTATCTACCTTCGGTTGTTACTGTGCATTTTTTTAAAGCTCCCTTGAGCCAAAATGTGTTTTAAAATTGATTCTTTTCTGTTTCCATTGTAAATCTTAAGACATTTTAGTTTGTATTTAATGGGGGACATGGGAGCCTCCTTGAGACAGCCATGAATAAACATTGTTTTGGGTTATGTGAGGTACTTATCCAGAGTCAGCGGTCAGCAGACCCCCAGTTTGAAGAAACAGACAAAGCAATGTACTGCGGGGGTAGCAACGAAACATATGTTAGCCTCCTAAAAGACAGGCCCATCTATGAAACTATAAATATTCGTTTAAGTGTACACTTATTTTAGAATATGTTCACCACTTGATCTTGCCTTTCCGATCACATCAATGCTCTCTTCAAAGTCACCAGACGCCATTAACAAAAACAGTATAGATAAGTTTCACTTTCAGTTCAGTTTTCCATCTGAAAATATTATGAATATAGCAGACATCCAATATAAGAAAAACCCCGCTCCTTTTGAGTTGTAACTCCCTTGTCTTTAATTTCTAATGTAAGAACGAGCCCAAGCGTTTTTCAGATTAATGTCACCCACTGTAGAGGGCCCCCAAACCCCACCACACACACGCACACACACACACACACACACACACACACACACACCTAAAGTGCCTGCGTGTCCTCATGATTCTGTCCATGGTGTTGGAGAATTCCTTTTAAAGTAATTTGGATTTGTTTAACTCTATGAATGTTATATCTTAAAACCCATCAAATCCAAAGTATAACAACATAATTAAAGCATTTTATGTGCATATTCTTTTGTTTATTTGCTCTCTATTTATTTGTTACCTTGGCAATAACAGCTCTTAGATCAGATACTGCAGATCCTTTCGCCAATAATCTCTATACACAGATAACATTACTGTAACAGTAAACACAATACCGTGGTTGTAATATTCAAATTGAGTACTACTACTATAGAAAAGTGGAGATTACAGTTCATCACATTTTATGACACACGTTACAGAGTGGAAGTACAGTATGTCTAAGAAATTAAACTTATATATTTAGCTGCTCATGACTAGAATATTAAATAACAAAGCTTTAAAGACAATATCCTTTAATGAGAGCTAAACTGCATGAGAAACACTCTGTGGGTAAAACAAGTAGTGTTTAATATAAGATTTAAGTTACATTCACTTGAGATTTGTATTTATGTATTATACAAATTTTAACAAACATCTATTTGACTTCAGACACACTGTCTGAATCTATAGCCTGCAACAGGACATAAGTAGCACCACATGCACTTTTTCCGCAGTGTGAACCCGATGGGTTACACTGTAGTGTAGACCGTGTACTTTTACTGAAATGTGGCGAATTTTAAGCCCTATATCCCCAGCAGTACAGCTTGTACTGAGAGACATTTTAACCTCACATTCACATGAAAGCTCGTTAGGTGCACTATTATCTAACGAGGAGCAGCTGGAACAATGCCTAATCAGGTCACCTTTAAAATGCCCTTAATTAAGAGCTTTGGTCAGCAACTTTGTTGCGCCATTCTGCAGGACTCTGGTACACATACATCCAGAGGCTGTACCCAACAAAACATTCTAGTGAAATAAGGTGCTGAAGGAGTGAACAAGAGAAACAGGTGATCCATGCTGCCTCTCCTTAAACGTCGAATTGTCATGGCTTTACTCACCATTGAGGAATTTTCTGACAAAAATCAGTGGCCAGTGATGACGACTAGTTAGTTTCGGTTTCACTTTCACCCCTAAATAGCCTACATGTGTTTACTTTCTTTTCTGAGACAGACAGTGCCCCTGCACTGTTCAACACAAACAAAAATGAACTTATTACCATATAGATATAGTGTACGTATATGTTCCTTGGTAATTACAGTGCAGCCTATTGGCTCAATTTAACAACACAAAACACCTAGCATAATTATATTGTAGTAATATTCTATTATTGTATAACTAATATTGTAAAACACACATTTTGCAAGTTTTTTTCCTGTTGTTTTTTTCCTGTCAGTGACTTATCCAATGCTATTTTTTAGAATGTGCTACGTCTAAAGATGATCTTTCCCAGATAATCTGTTGCTCTGTTTATGCTAGATACGCACTGGTAGTACGATTTCAATGGATTTCAACAACTAGTCACAAAAATGTTCCATTGAAACAAACAAGCAAGTACACATCTTGCTCGTGCACTAACACAGTCCTGGTTAAGTCTGAAGAAAACTGACTTGATTTGAATAACAACCCTTGTTTTAAGATAAGGTATAGTTTGTGTCACAAACTATACCTCTCTTCTGTGTATGTGTGTGTGTGTGTGTGTGTGTGTGTGTGTGTGTGTGCGTGTTTCTCTCATACACACAAAGAGCATTGCATGGAGTGTTTTTGTTGGGATTTTGACAAACAACAACGGTGACCTTTAAGGGAGGCGAGGCAGCATGGCTGTGATCACAGGGAATGGAAACAGAGCCAGAGTGAAATGTCAACCGTCCCTGTGGTCTTAGCACTGACGCAAAACTAACAAAAAATGGAGAGAGAGCGAGAGAATGTGTGTGTGTGGGTGTGTGTGTGTGTGTGTGTGTGTGTGTGTGTGTGTGTGTGTGTGTG